>NC_048226.1:87004757-87022433 GCF_002007445.2 Ailuropoda melanoleuca | reverse complement strand
CGGGCGCCCCGCCACCTGAGCCGGGCGTGTGGGCCGGCGCCGCGCTCCGGCCCTGCCCCCGGCAGGTAGCTCCGGCGGCCGCCCGCAGCCACCGGCGGCGACGAGAGGAGAGGCAGCCTCAACCCACGGCGTCATGCTTCCTGCCACCACAGTACGGCGAATCGTCACCGGGAGAGGGGAGAAGAGGGGAGCGCGGGGGAGGGAGGGCAGCTCGCACACGCAGCCCCCTGCCTGCCCCGCCGGGCCGGGCCACGTCCCGCCGGAGTCCCCGCGGGACCTGCCCCGTTTGCACAAAGCGCCGCAGCTGGGCCACGGAGGGAGGGAGACGGCCACGAAATAAATAAATAAAAACAGAGTCGGGTCTACGTAACGCCCTGTCGAAAGCGGACGCCATATTTTTTTGTGGCTTATGTCGACATAGGGAAACGTAGACATGTTTTTCCTCCTCCTCCTCCTCCTCGGTCTGGCTCCCATTTATCCAAACTTGTAATCAAAACTCTTAAAAAAAAAATCTCCCCCCCTCCGGATCCTCTTATTTCCTCCCACCCGCAAAAAAGGGCCCGCACCCCCCCTTCCGCACCCCCCCTTCCAATCACAAACCCGGCCAAGTCCCATTAACAACACATTTTCGGGAGCCGCGGCGGCGGCGGCGGCGGTGGGAAAGTTGGGCTGGAGTGGCCGGCGCCCGGCGTGCGGGGCTCGGGGCTGGCGGCGCCGGGCGGGGGGTGCCGGGCGCCGAGGCGAAGTTTCTTACCTGCGCCGGGGCTGGGGACGCGGGGACCCGGGCTGGGAGCGCGGAGACGCGGCACGGGCGTTCCAAAATGGAACTCTGCTGGCTCCCCCCACCCACTCCCCACTCCCCACCGGGCGCCGGGCTCGGGCTCCGTGGGAAAGAGGGGCACGGCCAGCCTGCCAGACAGACGGACAGGAAAAGCCCCCGTACGGGGAACAGTGGCCAAAATTTTTTAAAGAAAAAAAAAAAAAAGAAGGAAAAAAAAGGGGAAAAAAATGTCTCGATCAGTGGGGAATCTACGCCAAAACCCACATGATCTGTAACGTCAGCATGCGTATTTGCATACGATACCACCACCCGAGCTGCCACCCGGGCTCGGGTTCCGCAGAAAGTTACAAAGTGAAATTCAGCCCCCTCCGGAGACGCCGGCGAAATGTCATTTTCAGGCAGGAGCTGGGGGGGAGGCTGGCCCTAAAGGCGCTGGTTACTAGCCGAGGTTGGGGGGGGGCGGTAAATTAACTTAAAAGTCTGAGCCCAGTAACGGACTCGGTGGAATTTCTGCGAGGGGAGGAGGGGGAGGCGCGAGCGAGATCATTGAATATTAAGCACGATCCGGCCCGGCGGCCACGGCCAAACCCTCCCGGTGCAATACCCATTTTCTTTATGAAAAGTTCAAGGTGTCACTGATGAGCTCAACAAACTGTTGATCCTGACCACGTGGAGTGGCAGACAGAGGGACTGCGGGGCGCGGCTGCTGGCCCTCAGCCGGCAGCACCCCCAGACCCCGCGTCCCTCTCGCGGCTCCAGCGGCCGCGCGCGGGTGGGGCCGCCACGCGCCCAGGGCGCTGCCTGCGCCTTCTCCCGTCCTTGGGCTCGGGGAAATAATAACTTTAAAAAAAAAATTTTTTTTTAAGCGAGATACGTTTTGCTCCTGGAATAGTAATAAGAGGGCTTGGGGTAGGGAGGATGAGAAAGAGCCCCCACTTATATAACGACTTGAAATTACGTGACTTTTGCTGGGGAGATTCGGGGATTTGCGCTTGCGCCAGGTCTGAGGTTGGTTAAAGATCCTCAAACTTTTTCCCTTAAGAGCCAATAAACAAACAGACGCCCCGGGAGCTGACTTAAACTCTTGTCGGGCCGGCGTTCGCTGGGATTCTCAGACTCGGAGAAAGGCACACCCCTGCGGCGCTCGCAGGGAAGTCCCTCGGAAGCAGGGCGGGTCACTTTCGGAACTGGGACTCTGGCGTTCCCGGCGGGAAGGGATCCCTAACCGCCGCCCCCTGGCTCCCCTCGGGCGTTTTAGAGTAAAGGCGGGCGGGGATCTCTCTGTCCTTCGCCTGCGGCCTCGGTTCCGTGAACTTGCGTTCTGGGCGCAGCGTTCCTGCGGCACTGCTACTCTAAGGAGCCCTAAGGAATTCGGGATCCAGGGGACGCTTCGGAATCTCACGGGGCAACCTGTCTGCGTCTCACATTCCTGCCGGGACGGACCGGTTTCCCCTCCAAGGGCATCTGGACGCGTCAGCCTTTCCCGGTGTGAGTTGGGCGCAAGCGCGCACGAGTGGAGCCGGGACCGAGGGATGTTGTCCGGGGTCTACTTCTGACAGTCGGAGCGCAGCGAGAAAACAAAGGGAGCCTGGGGCTGGGAGGCTCGGCGGAGTCCCCGCCCGCCCTGAGGATTAGCAGGCGCGGAGCGTCGGGGCTTCCCGGCCGGCCTCTGCTCCGGGGAATTAGAACGAACTCTAGCGGCGGTTTGCGACTCAGCTCTGGGCGCTAGGGCAGCAACAGGTGGCGGTGCGCGGCGGAGTGGCCAGAGGCGAGGACGAGGACTGAGGTGGGGACGGCTGGCCTTGGGGGCGGACCGCGTGGCCAAAGCACTGGGTGACCTTTTGACATTTTCGTTTCTTAGGCTGGGGAGAAGAAACTAGGTGAAAGGTTTTTCTAGGGTCTCCCCTAGGGGCTCCAGTTCCTCTAACGTAGCCCCATTGGGTCTCCAGAAATATTGACAATAAAAATAGCTCGTATGCAAAATGTTCTTACTGGTCTGCACCTGTTTGTTGGGTTATTTCTCATGTAGGGTCTATCCGTTTTTTAACGGCACGGAAAACAAGGTCCTGGCCTGGGAGGGGTCTTTTGCGTGATGTTCACATACCCAAAAGGCGAACTGACGCAGCTCTTATCGGATTCATTAACAACTTCCTTGATGACCATGACCCAGATCGCGTCGCCTCTTTCTCAAACTCATTTGATAACTTCTAAAATCCTAATGTATTTGCCATCAGTGTGAGAATCTAGGAATACTGTTTTCTTTTTCTTCCCTCAAGGGTGTGCCCAAAGCATAAAAGAAAAAAAAAAGATCCCTCACCAATTTTAATAATTTTATATTGCTTATTCTCGACTTTTCCAGGTCTTGCTCGCTATTACCCTTCACTCTTCCAGGTCATTCCACTGCCCTCCACTACTCCCCTTAAAAGTAAGTATATTTCTCAGTTTGGGTCCATGGAAATTATGGAAACCTTAAGGAAACTACTCCCACTTTGAGGCTGCGCCTTGTCCTGATGGTCCATCACTTAGGGCGGTTTTCTATAAGCCAAGTTTCCTGTGCCTCCACCTTATTTATTACCAGCTGCCTTTGGCTGGGTGAGACATTAACAGGGTGGCAGTGGTCAGGGTTGAGCCAAGCGGGGTAGCCCTCTGCACTGTCCGCTGAGTTCCCATGTCTTCAGGGCACTTCCATGTCATGGACACCCTGGAGGTTTCCGAGGCACTGTAGCGTCTGCGACGTGTTCGAAGTTTAGCATGGACTGAACTTTTGCTACACAAACAGCAGGGAATAAAACAAGGGTGACTCTGCAGGAAGTGCTATGATTTCAGTTTGCTTTATGTGTAGGTGGAGTAGATGGACCCTTATGTGATTCAGGAGCTTTGGAATCAATCATTATAAGGGTAATGTTTATTGAGTGCTTGGTATGCATATGCCACTTGCTGCTTAATCTTTACAACAACCCTACCAAGCAGTGATTCTCAAAATGTTTTGTTTCAGGTCCCTTTAAATTCTTATAATGATTGAGGACCCCAAATACATTTTGTCTGCATGAATTACATACATATTGATATTTACTATATTAGAAATTAAATTGAAAAAAATTAAAACACCAGAAATTTACAGACACACTTTCTGTTAGCCATCAGAGCAATGACACCATAATAGGTCATGCAGCCTCAGGAAAACGACTGTATACTTGTGAGAGCATGGGAAAGAAAAGGGGAAGTAATATGCCCTATTATGAAAACGATTTTGACTTTGAGGACCCCTGAAAGGGTCTTGGGGACCTCCAGGGTTCTTGGATCACATTTTGAGAACCACTGTTAAGGTAAGTTATATATCATGACGCCCAATTTACGGATGAGGAAGTTGAAGCTGGGAGAAATGTCGTAGCTTGCCTGAGGCAAATGGAGGGAATGAGGATTTAAACTGGGTTCATTAGAGGTCTGAGCCAGCATTCTTAATGATTGCATGATTCCTCCTTTTTTAGTAACAACCTGAGCTCTCCTTCCTTGTGCCCCCTCCCCAAGCCTAGAACAGCCTCTGGTGCTTCCCAAGGCTACTTTCGTTAACAGCCATTACATTTTGAGGCTGTGCTAGGTGCAAGTCCTTCATATGCATTATCTTGTCAAATCCTTACAACCACCTACCCTGGGAGGATTGTCTTCCTCATCTTATAAATGACAAAACTGCAGTTCAGAGAGGTTAAGAAGCTTCTCCAAACTCACCCAGCCAGTAAGTAGTAGAACCTGGATTCAAATCTTTGTCTAGTGGCTTCGAAACCAAGGAAGGACAAGAGTCTATCATGGTATTTTATAGATGCCTAGCAGGGAGTTCATGATTGGGTGAGAACCAGGCCCAGCTAGGAAGTCTTGCAAATTTAGCAATTGCAGGAGGAGAAGAAATAAAAAAACCCAGCATTATCCCTGAGGAACCCCTAATCTAATGACAACAAATCCATGCTGGTTTATAAACCCAAAGGAAAGGTGGCCCAGCAGAAAGATTTGGAATTAAGATGTGAATTGTAGGATCGCCCCTTCCAGCTGTCTGATCCCTAGATAAATATTTTTTAAATGAATGAGAAAGAAAGCACAAAGTACAGAGAAGCAAGCAAGAAAAAAGAAAATGATTATCAGCAGTCCAAGGAGGACTAATTTCGGTATATATCCTTCCACATGTTACATTTATTTAATTTTTCCATTATAAGATGGTTAAGAGAAATGAAAATTATTAAATATCAATTTACCAACTGTAACATAGAACAGCCACTACTGGCAAAACTTATAAAAAAGCCAGACAGAGTGTGACCTTTTGGAACATTCAGATTGCTTTGCCAAATACCTGCAAATGGGAGGAAAATGGGAAGTTTGCTAGACAGATGCTGTTTCCCTCCAAGTCTGCAACCCCTTGCGCCATGATTTGGTACAAAATGTCTTGTGCCTTGAGATGGAATCCCACACCCCTGGTAGGATCAAAGTGGGTAACTTGATGTTTTCAAGTCTATAGCAGGAAATCTGAACCTGCTTGGAGTGTAGAACAGAAAGTTTACAGAGTGGGGAAAACTCAGAGCTTGTTACTTATTTGATTTCGCAGTCTGGCTTGATCCTTGCCTCATTCCTACACCGTAAACGGGGTGGGTACTACCACCCTCATTTTACAGAGCAGGCTACTGAAGCTTTTACAGGTTGCAGTGGTTGTACAGAGGGCATAGTAGTTTTTAGTTCTGAGACTATGCCCAGAAACATGATTTAACCCCAGGTCTTGTAACTGCAAGGCCAATGCTATTTCTGTGCCCTTCATCATTTGCTATTGTACCAAAAGGAGACCAAACCGTGGCCCTATCAGACTTTGTCCCTCTCTCTCGCAATATCCTGGAAGATAATTAACACCTGGCAAGGTCTCTGTTTCATGTGCTCATTCATTTGTTGTCTCTCTACTATAATGTAAGGTTCCTGTAAGCACGTACTTTGTTTCTTTTGCTGCAGTATTCGTGTGCTTAAACCTGCCTCGTGTGTTATGTTGGTACCCAGTAAAAGATAATGATTGAATGAATGAATGAAGTGCACTCTTGTCAGGGCTCATCCAGTAATAGGGAGCCAATGCTGTTCAAGACTGCACACATTTTCTGTTTACCTAGAATGATCTTTACCTAAAAAGAGCTTCATTTCCTGTGCTCCAGGCTTCTATTTCTATGGTGCATGGGCTTTGGTCTGGTGAGGAAGAGCATCACTGGTCAGTCCTCTTTTGGATTCCTAGCATGAAAAGCATTTGCTCTGCATTGTTCCTTGGGGATCTGTTTCTCAACCAGCTCATTTTACAGGTGGGAAAACTGAGGCTCTCTGTTGGTCCAAGACCAGAACCCGAGTCTCCTAACTTTGGGCTTATATTAAATCCCATGCAGATTTGCTTAGAAGCAACAAAGCCTGAAGCCTGCCACAGAACAACAGAGCTGTGTCTTCAGTCGGTATGCAAAGGAAGGGTGTACATAGCCATGTATTGTGGGGGAAAGGGCTTATTGAGCAGGGGAGAGGAAGCACCTGTTGCAAAGATGTGGTAGGAGGCAGATGGCAAGATGCAGTCATATGGGCGCAAGACTTGGTCTTTGAAGTGGGGATAATAATGCCTACTGGCTTACCTTCGCAAGATTTTCGTGAGCCTCCAATGAGGCAACGTGTGAATGTGTCTATTTATTCTTCATAATGAGCTTATGTATGCATCCTGATGTATACATCGGTTAGTTATTTGGCTATAGCATAGAGATCTGGGGTTTGAATTCCAGCCCCAGTGCTCATTTAACTTCTCTAAATGTTAGTACCCTTATCTATGAATACTAAATGGGGATAACGATTAGACCTATCTCCCAGGGAGGTTGAGATAATTCATGTAAAGTATTGAGCTTTAGTGCTTGACCCACGGTGAGTGCTCAGTAAATGTTACCTATTATTATCGTTTCTCATGTGAAAATAATACATATTAATCATTGAAAATGAAAATTCACATAAATAAAACATATTTGTTGAAAGAATGCAAAGCAGAAATAAATGCATTCGATAAATAGATAGCACTCAATTTTACCACCCAGAAGAAAGCACGGTGAACATTTTGTTATATATGTATACCTGCATTAAATTAAAAAAAAAAGTGTCTACTTTGTTTCATACACCCTCTTAGGGCCTGGGATACACAGCTTATTTTAAAACTAGATAATAAGTAAATCTTTAATATATCTGGTAGTGATAAATTGCATGAACATGAATAAAGTTGGTAAAAGGATTAGAAAGAAATGGCCTCTTTGTTGAGCTGATATTTGGGTGAGTAAGGAAGGGAAACTGGTGGGAAGTAAGAACATATTTTAAGTGGCCCTTTGTTTAGTGAACCCTCCATAGTGAAGGAAACTCTTATATAATGACTATTTTTTTCTTGTCATTAAATACCTTTATTATAGCCACCGTTAATGGGACCATAATATTGTTCATTGCAAGATTGAACAACAACAAAAACGACGTTGTACTAGTGTGAATGGGCTAAAATACGCTTCAGTAACAAATGACCCCCTGATCAGTAACTTAAAACCATTTTATTTCTTGCTTTTGCTACGTGTCCATGAAGGGTTAGCAAGGAGACTGACCGTCACAGTCACTCAGGGACTCAGGCCAACAAAGAGGTCAATACATTCATCAGACGTTGCCAATTGTTGAGCAAGAGAAAAAAGATCTTGTACAGACAATTAAACATTCAGCCAGGAAGTAATATATCACTTTTGCTTACTACTCATTGGTCAGAACTAGTCACAAAGTTACCTACATGGAGCCATGAAAGTGTTGAGTGCCTGGAAATAGGGGAGATTAGAAATACTGAAACCATAGCACTAATGACTGCAAGTAATAGTGGCCTTTCACTTTAGTGATCATTTGCTGTATGCTGACCCTTTTCCATGGATCATCACAACAATCCATATTTTATCTCCTACAGATACAGAAACTGGACTTACAGAAGTTATTTAAGTAATTTGTCAACATCATCCAAATATTAAATGGCAGATTTGGGATTTAGGCTTAACTCTGTCTGGTTCCAAGGTGTAGACACTCAAAACACTATCCTCAAACACCATTGGGTTTAACTGGTCCAAGTACTGTGGGATAGTAGGTAGTTTCATTTTCTTTTCCCAACGGACAGCCTTGTGTTGAATCATCCATGATTACTTCCTTAGGATAAATTCCTCGATAAATATTTGCTGGGTTGAAATACACACAGTATTTTAGAGTGACAAACCCTTTGCAAAAAGTGAAAGCTTTAGGAGTTGTGGGACAGAGTCTTCTAAGATGGCTGCCATCAATCCTTTCCCTCCCTGTATGAAAATTTACTTCACCATTAGGAGGTGAAGTTTATTTCCCCTCCCCTTGACTCTGGGCTACTCCTGTGATTGCTTAGATGTAATGAAGTGATTGTCTAGGACATCTGAGTCCAGGCCTTAACAGACTGGCAGTTTCTGTCTCCTTCCTCTTAGAATCCTGTCGTCATTCTGTGAGAAGCCCAAACTTCATGGAGAGGCCACATGGAAGGAAACCAAGACGCTAGGGACAACAGCTCCTGCCATTTCTGGCTAACACCCAGTCAGACTATAACCACATGAGCAAACCACCTTGGATGCTGTGGACTAATTGACCCTCCAGGTGGCGACAGTTCTAGTTGACGTCATAGCAGAACTACCCAGTGTAACCCAGTCAACCCACAGAATTGTGAGAGATGTTAACAAAATGGTAGTTATTAAGCACGACGAAGTTTGGGGGTGGTTTATTACACAGCAATGGATAACTAAAGTGGGAGATATTTTCTATGTATCTTCATTTGCGTATATATAGAGAGATGTTCCAGACCCACTTCCAACTGATCTCTGCAGGATGTAGCATTCTGAGATCTTAGAGAAGGCCAAGACAAGGCCCTGAGGGCCTGGTCCATGACTCCGGGGCTGGCTGCTCTGAGTTAAATGCTTTTCCCCAGTATAAGCTGTTTCTCACAAAACAGCTGAATTCTGCCTAAGAACCTCTGGTACCCACAGGTCCCAGATACTAAGTGGATGAATGCTCTTAGGTCATATTTACCAGGCCCAGCTACTCAGTGGGTGGTGGAGTTAAGTCCTTGTTCGGTGTTGCCAAAAACTGAGGTTTCCTTCTTCAGAGATAAGCGCTGGGAAATCCAGATGCCTACTATATACGAGTCATCTAGAAGCTTCTTTCATTTAGTTTCATTTAATCATCACCACCTTCTGAGGAGGTAGATCATCTCCTTAATCTGTCGGGAGACACTGAGGTCCAAAGAGGTTTATGAATTATTCATGGACCGTCGAGCTGATAAAGTTAGAAGTGGGTCTTGTACCCAAGTTGGACTGACTGCAAATCCTGCCTGCTTCCCATTCCACCTGTGTGTCCCAACTTGACTCGTTTATAAACCACCTTAACAACTTTTGTCACAGCAGCAGAATATGTACCATCTGCAGGATTCTTTAACATTTTTAAAGTTACGTTGATTCACATCTGAAAATGTAAATGTACTTAATAATAATAATAATAAAGCTTTTTATCACAATGGGAAAAAATCCAATACTGATCGGAACAAATGAAAGGAACAGCAAAAATAACCTACAGAAAGAAATAGTGCTATTAATCTAGCTGGATATTGTTATTTGCAGAAGGTGGAGCTTGGGAGAACGGTCTTAGAAAGGTGTTAAAGACAGACTACCTCCAAACTGAGAACTTTTCCTTGAGCTAATTGAAAGGATGGAAAGAGGACTGGAAAGGAGCTACTTTCTCTCTGAGTCAGAGCTATTTACTGCAGTGTCCATGCATCATTTAAAACCATCTCATGTCTCACACATGCTTCCAGCGACACATGTCTCGTAGCGCTGACACCTGTCTGCCTCTCACAGATCTATCAGTTATAATATTGGTCCCTCTGGAAGCATAGGGTTAGTCTGAGGAACTCAAAATGCTGCACACACAAACTAACTCATTTTCCTGGCTCCAATTTCTGCCCTCATTATTGCTGCTGTCACCAAAAGCACAGATCTTGCTAGGTCATTTCCCTTCTGATCTGTGGTTGTTTCTCTAGGATGGCATGGGTCATCTGGCACAAATGGGTCCCAACCACCTTTTCCAGCCCAGTCTTCTGCCTCTTCTAACCTTGTTCTCTGAAGACTCAACAGCACTGTGTTACTTGTCACTCCCCAGATTTGCTCTGGTCTTTTCCATCTTTGTAAATGGAGCATCCTCCACCTGGAATGCCTTCCCTCTTCCTGTGCTTCAAGACTCAAAGCAATTGTCACTTCCTTTGGGAAACCAACTCTTCCCAAGAGAGTGACACCAGCCTGTTCTGAAGTCCCATAGAATATTGTCTTTTCCTTGAATTAGAAGTATTGCTTTGTAATCAGGTCCCTTCTTTGTATTTGCCATGTCCCCTGTGAATCCCTCGTGGAGGCGTATTATGCCAGGCTTCTCTGTCCTCATGTCTTGTCTAACGCAGAATTTGTGGTAGGTAGAACTCTGACATGGCCCCAAGATTGCCAGCCCCTGGTTGCTCAAACACTAAGCTAGGTACTGCTGTGAAAGGATATTGCAAATGTAATTAAAGTCACAAATCAGTTGACCTTAAAATCTGGAGATTATGAAGATTATCTGGATAGGCTCTATCTAATCATATGAGCCCTTTATTTTTTTTAAAGATTTTATTTATTTGTCAGAGAGAGAGAGGTACAAGCAGGGGGAGCAGCAGGCAGCAGGCAGAGGGAGAAGCAGGCTCCCTGCTGAGCAAGGAGCCCGGTGTGGGGCTCCCTCCCAAGACCCTGGGATCATGACCTGAGCCGAAGGCAGCTGCTTAACCGACTGAGCCACCCAGGTGCCCCATATGAGCCCTTTAGAAGCAGACAGGTTTTTCTGGCTGGTTGAAGAAGTCAGAGACATTCAAACAGGAGAGGGATTTTATACAAGGGAGGTGTTCCATGGCTGAATGGAAGGTTCCGTGTGGCAAGGACTTGAGAGCCACCTCTAGGAGCTGAGAGCGATCCCTGGGTGACCGGTAACAAGACAACAGAGACCTCAGTCCTACGACCACAAGGAAATGAATTCCGTCAATAACCATGGACCTTGGAGGAACACCCTGAGATTCCAGACCAGAACTGCAGCTCTGGTCCACACCTCGTTTGTACCCATTGAGACCCTGAGCAGAAAAGCCAATGGTTCCATGTCCGGACTTCTGACCTACAAGTTGTGCAATCATGAATTTGTGTTATTTTATGCTGCTCAGTTTATGGTGGTTTCTTACACAGCGGGAGAAGACTGATAAAGGACAGATGCTGAGTAAATGCTGAATGAATACATGAATGGGAACACGCACTTTGGGTGGTCACAAGCGACGGGGGAGGGAAGGCGTCTCCTCATTCCTAGTTTCCATGAGGAGGGGTTATGGGTAAAAACCTTCTGCTTCTGCCTCTCAGTCTCTGGATATGTGTGGCCCAGCTCCACACTTCCTCTCAGGGGCGCTGCTCCTGAGGGTCCAAGTCTCCTTAGTCCTGATTTTAGCATGGGTAGGGGCGTCCCTCACGACACTGCCTTCATCCTTATGCTGGGTTCTGGATCGACAGCTCACTCAACCAGCAGACTACCTTAGTCTCTTAGTCTCTTCTGGCTTCCATAACTAAACACCACAGACTGGGGGGCTTAAACAACAGACCTTCATTTCTCCCTGTTCTGGGGACTAGGAGTCCAAGACCAAGGTGCCCGCCATATCGATTTCACCCTGAGGCCTCTTTCCTTGGCTTGTGGGAAGCTGCCATGTCACGGTGTGCTCACGTGGCCTTTTCTTTATGCCTATACATCGGGGTGGGCCTAATGTCATTTCGAGGGTCTTTGTAAGAGGGAGGCAAAGGGTTGGAGTCAGAGGCAATGTGACAGTGGAAGCTAAAGGTCAGAGCCTTTTAGCTACAAGCCGAGGAATGCAGGCAGCCTCCAGAAGGAGGAAGAAGCAAGAAAATGGATTCTCCCCCAGAGCCTCCACAAAAGAATGTAGCCCCCCAACACCTTGATGTTAGCCCCATTCCCCCCCTTCCAGACTCCTGACCTCCACACCTGTAACATAATACTCCTGTGTTGTTCTGAGCCACTAAGTTTGTAGTAATCTGTTACAGCAGCCATAGGAGCCTAATACAGGTGGTATAGATGGTGGTGTTGGGGGCAAGAAGCCCACCAGATGGACCCCACGGGGTGGGGACCTGTGGGGACCAAGTAACTGGGGGATGATGGATGATGGATCCCTAGAAGATGGCAGTGTGCACAGAAGGCTCCGCAGGTAAGAAGGTGCTTCTCCCCTACCCCTGCCCCCTTCACCTCACCTCACATTGATATCAACTTCATGTATGTTTCCTAAAACTTGGGCCATCTCCCCAGGAGCTGAATTGCCTGAGATGATTTCTGCCACACTGGCGAACGGGAGCTCAAAATACAAGTGAAATCGCATTATAGAAACGAAAGAGACTTGTGAGTCTTGTGTGCCTGAGTTGAGATTTCTGATTTATAACTGATGTGCAGGTCACACACAAAGAAAGTGTTCTTTCCAGGGTTGTGGGTGTATCTATATTGTGATCCCATGGAAACACAGGCATCAGGACCTGTATTGGTCTGTGGTCCTTCAAGAATTGATCAGAGGCGAGAAAATAAGAATATTAAGTGGTTTTTAAAAAATTAGAACTTTTTTATTTTGAAATAATTTAAGATTCCCAAGAAGTTGGAAAATAGTATAAGAAGAGCTCGTGTACTCTTCACCCAGCTTCCTCAATGACCCTGGTACATTTTTCACAATGAAGGAGCTGATGTTGGTACAACATTAGTACAGGCCTTATTACTATTACTTATTACTGGGTTTTACTAGCTTTTTTTTCCCTGCGGTCTTTAAAAACATTTTTTTTTTGTCTATGAAACTTGAAGTTTAGTTTTTTATGTTGTAATTATTTCTTTAATTAAGATTTTTATTTTGAGATAATTATAGATTCATAGGCAAAGGGTCCCTCCTGTTGCCCTTGTATATCCATACCCAATTCTCCTCCTTGGCAACCATCAATCTGCTCACCGTTCCTCTAATTTTGCCATTTCGGGATCTTACGTCAATGGAAGTGTACTGTATGTGACCTTTTAGGACTGGGGTTTTTCCACTCTGAATAATTCTTTGGAGATTCCAGCAGGTTGTTACATGTATCAATAATTTGTCTTTATTCTTGAATCGTATTCTTTGATACGGATGTGTTGCAGTTTATTTGACCATTGACATGTTGAAGGACATCTGGCTTTTCCCAGTTTCTGGCTATTCTGAATAAAGATGCTACAAACATTTGCATACAGGTTTTGGTATAAACCTAAGACTTCATTCATCGGGGGTAAATGCCCAGGAGTGCGATTGTGGGTCCTATGATGAATGCACTTATAGTTTTGAAAGAAACTGTCGAACTGTTTTCTTGAGTGGCTGTACCAGTTCATTATAATTCCCCCAGCAATGTCTGAGTGATCCAGTTTCTCTGCATCTTTATCAGCATTTGGGGTTGTAAACATTTTTTTAATTTTAGCATTTCTGATGGGTGTGTAGTGGTATTTCCTTGTGGCTTTAATTTGCATTTCCCTAATGGCTAACGATATTGAACATCTTTTGATGTGCTTATTTGCCATCTGTATCTCGTCTTCGGTGAATGTCTCATTGTGTCTCTTGCCTGTTTTCTAATTAGATTGTTTGTTTTTATACTGTTGAGTTTTGAGAAGTCTTTATATACTCTGAATAGCACCCCTGTGTTGGATATATGGTTTGCAAATATTTTCTCCGACTCCGTAGCTTTTTTTTATACTTTTGACATGGTCTTTCACAGAGCAAAAATTTTAATTTTGTTCAAGTTCTGTATTTAATTTTTTTTAAGTTTTCAAGTATTTGGAGATTTTTCTGTAATTTCACTGTAATTAATTTCATTTGATTCCATTGTGGTTGGAATCTTTTGCTCCCCCTTCCCTGTGACAGAGTGGTGGTGGTGGGTTGGTTTTTTTTAATTGAAATATAGTTGACACACAATGTTACATTAATTTCAAGCATACAACATAGTGATTCAACAACTCTATACCTTATGCTACGCTCACCACATCGACATAGTTACTCTTTAATGAAAGAATACTCTTTAAAGGAAAGTGGATCAAAACTCATCTTCTTTGGAGCACTTGTGAGAACTTCCTGACATCTCTTCTGATAACTGATAACTGGGGAGCTCCAGGGATTCACCACAACTGGGGATAAAGCAGCCAATGCTTCTCTGACCTGCTCCTGGGATGTGACTCTGATTAGTGCCAGGGTGGGTGACTGCCCCCTCAGCAAGCCAGACTTCCCACCAACAGCTGGATGGCTCCCGGGAGGGCTGGAAAAGCACATCCCAACTGGGGCCAAGTGTAGGACTCTCGTTTCTCCTTCCAACTTACCTCCTGCCTGTCGAAAATGCTCAATTACATTGTTTTGAAATATCCTCACATTATGAGTATAGAAATCACTGCCTTTTTTGGTTCACTGCTGCATCTTCAAACACTTGGAATTGGGTCTGGATCTGGCATATAGACTCTCAACAAATGTTTGTTGAATGAATAAACTCCATAGTTGTATTCATTGAACTCTATATGTTATTAGGCAGGGACCATTTCTGTCGTATTGGATCTCTAAGGCTTCCTACAGTATCAGGTACATAGTATGTGATCAGTAGATATCTACTGACCTGGGCTGCTTCTGGGATATTCCTTAATTCCTTAGAGGAGTTGCTGTGGCCTCGTGGTGAGGAGCGGGGTTCAGAGGCAGGCAGTCCTGAGTGCGAATACTGTCTCCAACGTTTCCTTTCTGAGGTTCATGTGGCAAGGACAGCTCTTTGACCCTCTGTATCCTTTGTGAATGATAGGGCTAACAGTACTCACCAAGTGCCTTTGATCCACTGGTTGTTGAGAGGGTTAAATTGAAGGTACGTAGCACTTAATAAATGGCAGTTGTAAGTATTATTGTTGTTGACGGTATGTCTAATTTCTGTTTCTTATGCAGGAAATTATGCCCATACCACTCAGCTGGGTTTTAAATGGCGATATGCCAGGGAGAGCTGGACAGGGCCTGAGCTGTGTATCCAGACGGTAGTAGTCCTTTGTCTGGAACCCACAGGCCATAACGTGGGTACTTTGAGAGTTACCTGCAGGCTGTAGAAAAGCCCTTTGGAAATCTAATCTGTCCTTGATGAGACTGCATTGTGTGTGTGTGTGTGTGTGTGTGTGTTTTGCGGGGAGCATTGGCATTGCATGCTGATGAACAAGGATTGCTAGCCACACACAACTTCAAGAAAACAATGAAGTGATCATTACATAATAAATGCTGTCTGGTAGACAAAGTATTTCAATCCCTGGGAGTTGTGAGGGGAAATAACCAAAGGGGCCTAAATGTTGCCCCTAAATGACTCGCAGTCTTCACGTCTCCCAGAGCAGAGAGGTAATGAAACAGTGGTTAAGAACAGGAGCTCTTGACCCAGTTCTCTGGGAATGGCATCCTGACTCCGCCACTTACTAGCTGTACTGCCTTGGGCAAGTTACCCTTCTGTCTCTTTGTCCTCATCTGTGACATGGAGGTAGGGTGATAGTGACCATGTAATTAATGGGGATTGCGAGGACTAAACGAACCAACTCATATAAAGAGCTTGCAGCCACTGTGGGGCATGGTAAGACGTGGTATCTACCATTATTGGATAATCCCAGTTGCTTTGCCTTTCTTACAGGTGTTGCCTTCTAGCCAACATTCTGGCTCCCCTCTCAATGCCGCCATGTTCTCCTGACTCAAGCTGGTTGTAGGGCACGGGTGTGGACCCATACCTCATATGGGGTCAGCCATGACAGTGTAAAGGGAGGATGACTTCAGCCCCAGGAATACTTCCTGATGACCGCTGGCTTCTATTTATACAGCCCAGCACTGGGCTTGCTCAGAGGATGCCTACATTACATATCTGTGACACCATCAGCTTGTCAGTCACCCGGAGTCTGGAATCATCCTTTCTGTCATCAAGTGGCCTGGGATTACAGCATGTTGAAGCTCAGTCCTACATATAGATGCGGTTGCAACCATGTCCAATGTAGGAAATACGGAAAAGCCCAATATTTGTGAGCCCTTGCTAGTTTCCAAAAACATGTCTACATACTCTGTCTCTCCGTTTTCACTGTTGTTTCTTGCTCGGACTCTGTGAGGGCCTCCTAACCAGTCTTGCTTCTTGTACCTTTGGGCGTCTCCAGTCTATTCTCTAGAGCAGAGGTTGGCAAAATTTCTCTGTAGAGGGCCAGATGGCAAATATCTTAGGTTTCACAGGCCACAAGTTTGTTTCAAAGGCTGAATTCTCCTATTACAGCATAGAAATGGCCTTAGAGGATACATAAATGAATGCGGGCGGCTTTGTCTCAATAAAACTTTATTTGTGGCTGCTGAAATGTAAATATCATTAAATTTTCATGCATCAGGAAATATTCTCCTTTTTCTTCTTTTGTTTTTTAAGGCAATTTAAAAATGTTAAAACCATTCTTTTCTTTCTTTTTTTTTTTTTTAAGTTTACTTATTTATTTATTTAAGTCATCTCCACACCCAATGTGAGGCTCAAACTCACAGCCCCAAAGATCAAGAGTCACATGCTCTTTGGACTGAGCCAGCCAGGCACCCCTAAAAATGTTAAAACCATTCTTCCCTCATGCATAGCACAGAAATAGGAGGTGGGCTGGATTTGGTCCAGGGGCCATTGTTTGGCCAGCCTCACTCTAGAAGGATTTTTCAGAAATGCACTACAACTGCCATTGTGGCTGCTGCCACTGCGTAGCCCTCTGTTGAGTGCGTTTGAGGCACCAGGCACCAAGCTAAGAGCTCCCCCGGGATGCACTTGAACCTCATACACAGTACCAGGGGCACTATGTGCCTCCTTATTGAGAAGCATAGGGCTGCCCCAGGGCATCCAGCCAGAAAGTAGAAGAGCCAGGACTGGAAGCCATTGTCTGAGCCTGTGCCCTGCTCTGCCCGGCCACACTGCCTTAGGTGGGCCTGCAGCGCCTTCCCCCTGCTTCTGGAACATACCCCATGCCCCTTCCCATGGTTCCTGGAGGCTCAGGGTGTTTTCATCCCCCCCCCCCACCCATGCCTCCAGCTCTCCCCTCCAGCTCGCTGCTCCCAGTCATTTTGATTGTCTTTTGGTTCCTTGAACTCTCCAAGTTTATTTCTGGCTCAGACCTCTCACCTGCAATGGCCCTCCCTCCTCTGTGGGCGAAGCTTGAGGGTCTGCGCTTACGTGTCCCTGTGTCGGGAAGGCCTTCTGTAACCCCAGCGGGATTCTGCCTCGCAGAGCCGGTTCGCCACTGCTGCAGTATTTATGACAACAGGCGACTGCATAGCTCTGTATTGATTTCATGTCCTTCTCCCCCGCTAGACTGTAACCCCATGATGCATGAAGGGGGAGCCTCACTGCTGGACACACCTTGTTAATATGTAGTGTGAGCTCAGGGCCTGACCCAGAGTAAGGGCTCTATAAATATCTGGAGAGTGAATAATAAACAAATACACTTTGCGTCCTAATCCTCTCCATCATCCCTGGGAAGTAGTTATCGCTACCCCCACCCTCAGCCTTATAACTGAGGAAATCTGGATTCAGAAACATCAAGTCGCTTTTCCAAGGTGACAGAAACAATCGTCAAATTCAAGGTCTCTGATACCATGTCCAGTGATGTTATTAATGTACCACGAACATTCCTTTATGGTTGTTCATATGTGTGTGTATATTTACATAGATATATATTTTTTAAGTAGGCTCCACACCCAACATGGGGCTTGA
>NC_048226.1:86923063-87003067 GCF_002007445.2 Ailuropoda melanoleuca | reverse complement strand
AGGATACATAAATGAATGCGGGCGGCTTTGTCTCAATAAAACTTTATTTGTGGCTGCTGAAATGTAAATATCATTAAATTTTCATGCATCAGGAAATATTCTCCTTTTTCTTCTTTTGTTTTTTAAGGCAATTTAAAAATGTTAAAACCATTCTTTTCTTTCTTTTTTTTTTTTTTAAGTTTACTTATTTATTTATTTAAGTCATCTCCACACCCAATGTGAGGCTCAAACTCACAGCCCCAAAGATCAAGAGTCACATGCTCTTTGGACTGAGCCAGCCAGGCACCCCTAAAAATGTTAAAACCATTCTTCCCTCATGCATAGCACAGAAATAGGAGGTGGGCTGGATTTGGTCCAGGGGCCATTGTTTGGCCAGCCTCACTCTAGAAGGATTTTTCAGAAATGCACTACAACTGCCATTGTGGCTGCTGCCACTGCGTAGCCCTCTGTTGAGTGCGTTTGAGGCACCAGGCACCAAGCTAAGAGCTCCCCCGGGATGCACTTGAACCTCATACACAGTACCAGGGGCACTATGTGCCTCCTTATTGAGAAGCATAGGGCTGCCCCAGGGCATCCAGCCAGAAAGTAGAAGAGCCAGGACTGGAAGCCATTGTCTGAGCCTGTGCCCTGCTCTGCCCGGCCACACTGCCTTAGGTGGGCCTGCAGCGCCTTCCCCCTGCTTCTGGAACATACCCCATGCCCCTTCCCATGGTTCCTGGAGGCTCAGGGTGTTTTCATCCCCCCCCCCCCCCCCATGCCTCCAGCTCTCCCCTCCAGCTCGCTGCTCCCAGTCATTTTGATTGTCTTTTGGTTCCTTGAACTCTCCAAGTTTATTTCTGGCTCAGACCTCTCACCTGCAATGGCCCTCCCTCCTCTGTGGGCGAAGCTTGAGGGTCTGCGCTTACGTGTCCCTGTGTCGGGAAGGCCTTCTGTAACCCCAGCGGGATTCTGCCTCGCAGAGCCGGTTCGCCACTGCTGCAGTATTTATGACAACAGGCGACTGCATAGCTCTGTATTGATTTCATGTCCTTCTCCCCCGCTAGACTGTAACCCCATGATGCATGAAGGGGGAGCCTCACTGCTGGACACACCTTGTTAATATGTAGTGTGAGCTCAGGGCCTGACCCAGAGTAAGGGCTCTATAAATATCTGGAGAGTGAATAATAAACAAATACACTTTGCCTCCTAATCCTCTCCATCATCCCTGGGAAGTAGTTATCGCTACCCCCACCCTCAGCCTTATAACTGAGGAAATCTGGATTCAGAAACATCAAGTCGCTTTTCCAAGGTGACAGAAACAATCGTCAAATTCAAGGTCTCTGATACCATGTCCAGTGATGTTATTAATGTACCACGAACATTCCTTTATGGTTGTTCATATGTGTGTGTATACTTACATAGATATATATTTTTTAAGTAGGCTCCACACCCAACATGGGGCTTGAACTCATGACCCTGAGATCGAGAGTCACATGCTCTACCGATTGAGCCAGCCAGGCACTCTATATAGATAAATTAATTTTGGTGAAGGTGCTTAAATTCAGAAGGTATGAAAATGGGATGGAGCAAAAAGTCCTTGTCCCACCTCTGTGTTCCAGCCACCAAGATCCCTTTCTGAAAGCAACTGATGGCACCCATTTCTTATATACCCTTTTAGAGGCCACCTATGCATATCCAGGAAAACATCTGTATTTATCCTTCTCCTTTCCCATATTTGGCATAATGGCAGCATAACCGACATACTGGTGACTACTTTTTTTTACTTAGCAATATGTTGTAGAGATTCCTATCCTACGTATTCTGACATATCCTTTCCATATCCCTGCAGATAGAGCTTTATTCTTAAAAAAATTTTTTTTATGGCAGTGGAGTATTTCATCATATGCACATTCCACAATTTCTTTAACCATTCCCCCATGACAGACATTTGGGTTGCTTCCAAATTTTTTGCTATTACAAACAATGAGTAACTTTGTAAATATGTCAATTCACACATGTGCAAGTATGTCTGAAGGATAAAATTCTTGAAGTGGAACTGCTGAGATAAAGGGCATGCCACAATTTTTTTCCCTCTAACGTCTGTCTTTTCAGAAAGCATGACGCATCATTTCTAAGATTCACACTGACCATGACAATTAGACCATGGTTATGCTGGGTCAATGTCTAGAGAGGAGCTGGTGGAAGAGAGCTCCCTTCCTAGGGGGATCTGAGAATCAACCAAGTGCATTCTCCCCCCCTCACTCCCTCCCCACACACCACCCCTCCATCCTGGCTCTTCAATTAACTCTCACTCCTGCAGATTCAGTCTTTGAAGGGCAGGCAGCATCGTATGGTAGAACCCGCCTGGGATCCAAGATCAAACATACCTCAAATAAATTACGTGCTCTGCAATTTATAAGCTGTGTGACCTAGGAAAAGTGACTTCGCCTTTTGGACCTCAGTCTCCTCACCTGTAAAATGGGGCAAATGATTCTTACCCAGCTCACTGGGTGCTTGTGAGGAGTAAATAAACCAATCCATGCATCACAGCAAGCCCACAATACAGGCAAGTGTTTGCTATTATTATTATCCTTAACTTTAAGGTCACAGAACCTCAAATGACAGATACTGGCTAGATACAGAAGGGTTAAAGCAGTGAGGATGTGGGTCTGGGAGGGGGAAGGAGATGGGGCAAGGCAGTTGCCGTCCCAGCAGACCAGGGGTCATCCTCAGGGCACACAGTGCCAGGGCCAGGGGTGAGAAGGTGACGTAACAACCGTAACAACCGCAGAGATAACCTTTGTCTGTTTCCCAGCTTAGCAAGAGCCAGCTCGGTTAATGGTTAAGTGAGTGGCGCCTGCAATGTGGTGAGCGTGGAAGGCCTTCCTGCATACTTGGGACTAAACACTGAACGTAGCCAAATTAAAAACATCCTCTCGAAATAAAGGCTCCTAAGGTTGTCTCTGCTGGAAGAGCTGTGGAGAGTGTGATCAGGAGTCAGCTCCCCCTCCACTGAGGAGAAGCTCTTGATATGTACTGGGATATCTTTGCCATTGTTGGTGCTCTTGCCACCCCCCTCTCCTCCATAGCAGTCACTGTGCCATAGCAGAGACTGTGCTAACAAACTGACATGCATTTTTCTCTTCTCAATAACACCCTGAAGGAAATATTATTCCCATTTTGCAGATGAGGAAAACTGAGGCTCGTTGACGTTAATTGCCTCAGATCATATTATGAGTAAGCATGGAGCTGGAATTTGCACCCAGGTCTCTGTGAAACTCCAAATCTGTATCTTTACCCACTGCTCTATAATGCGTCTACCATCACCAGTAGGAACACCACCTCTCCATCAGCATCACCTCCCTCGTTCACCTCCAGCTGCCATCACCATCACTGGTATTAGTACTAGCATTATCAACCTTATCATCAGTTTCACACGTATCATCTTGATAATGTTTCTAACATGTGATGAGTATCACGAGTCCATTATCTCCGTTTAGTAGATGTAGTCAGTGGGTTACCGTATGTGTGTTCAGAGCAGTAACCGGCACATTCTAACCTCACAAAGAGTCTTTGTTTATTGTGATTAAACTCAACTATTACTACTACTATTATTATTATTATCTTAATACTGCCCAGATCAGACCCCCTGCAAAGTCACTGGGGCCTAGGTCCAAGCTCCTTCCCCAGACTTCCCCAGACTCTAAGGCTAAAAGGGGTGTGGTCCTTGCAAGGTCTCCCCTCGGACCTCTTCTTGTCAGGCTATTGCCAAGGAGCCCAGGGTTTGGACCCAATGACACTGCACCGTTGAGACTCATGTCTCAAGCTGAGCAAACTTCCTTGTCTGCTTAAGAAACCTTTGCGCAGGGTCCTAAGATGAGACCTTGAACCCAGCCCTGTGAAGGCCGGCTCCCAGCTGCCATCTTGAGCAGTTTTGGTCTTTGTGGATGGTTTCCTTCCAGGTTGCTGCTCCCGGGGTGTCCCAGTCCTCCTTCCTGGAATACGTGGCTTCCTCCCACCTGGGGCTTCTCTCCTCTCACCAGCTCCTTTCTCCAAGACTCTTCCCTTCTCCTTTCTGTCATCTGCATCACCTGCACACCCCCTGTTCCTCTTAGAGTTTTATTTTTTACAAATAAGACCCGAGGTTTCAGTGATGGTTTTACCTCACTTGTTCCAAACCCAGGTCCTACAGAACTTACTGGGCACCTGACTGGAAAGCTGACCACTTATTGATTTTGAGTGTGGTGGTTGTAACTTTCCCGATATCACGCTGCCACAGAAAAGGTGGGGTCAGGGGAGGCCAGGGCAAGGCCCTGATCTGGCTGGGACTGAGATCTTCCCTCAGCTTCCCTCTGGGTTTTCCAAACCCCTGAGCTTATAGTCCCCAAAGAAGAAATTGTAAAGATACACACACATGAGGCAGACATTCAAAGCAAGGTGTGTGTGTGTGTGTGTGTGTGTGTGTGTGTGTGTGTGTGTGTGTGTTTGGGAGGGGGCGTGGGCTCACTGCCTGGCTGTATGCTTTTGTGCACACATGTGTGTGGGCCACACCCAAGTAACCACCCGTACGGATACTTTGAGTAGGTAAGAACAGTAGAGTGGGGCAACCCTGGGGTCTAGTTCTGCTTCCTCCCCCAGCACCCCCACTATCATCTGCATGGGAGACAGAATAAAAGCCATGAAAAGTGTGGGCTCAGGAGGTAGTTTGCCTGGGTGCAAATCCTGGCTGTACGCTGATTGTCAGTGGGACAAACTGGTTGGTGTCTCTGAGCCTCAGTTTATTCACCTGTAAAATGGGGACATCATTCCACTGATCAGTGTGGCTGTCGTGAGGTTGCAATGAGACGTGTGCGTACCAGGTATTAACTATCCCAGGCCTGCAGGTAAATGTGGAGAAATTGCAGCTGCTAGTTTCTAAGTATATTTTATTAGGCCACTAATTGTTCCTAGTGCTTCTCTTTCTTCTGTGACCATGTCTGAGGAGAAAGGCCGAGAGATCTCAGAGCTGCTTAACCTCACCCTGACTCCCTCCTGGTCTGACCCAGAGACTGGATTTGCCCATCGGAGTCACATGAAAGGAGACAAAATCCTTGGTGGTGTTTGCAGACCCAAATGGACAAGATGTCAGCTGTCTCGGCTGGTTTCTCTCCTTCCTTGGCTTCAGAATTTCCAATCCAACGACTTGGCCGGGTATCCTCAGATTTCGCTGTGAGAGTAGATTTTGCAGGCTTTTCCCAGTGGATCCCTTGCTGGAGATGTTCTCAGGCCAGGAAAATTCTTCCTTCTCTTCTCTTAATGTGACGATGCCATTTACATCAAGGATGCAGTGAAAGAGACACCGTGGTTGACTTTCCTAGATTCTGTTCTGTATTCATGGCTGCCGAGGACATCCGGCCATCCCATGAGGGCCTAGTTTAATGTGTCAAACCCGAAGTACCTGCAGTCCAGGGGTGGGGAGACAGAATGGGTGAGTCTGCAAGGAGCCCAGGGGCTCTCTGAGCAAAGAGCTTATTAGCACATGGCTCCTGATGTAAGTGGAGGGCTCTCTTCTTCACCCAGACCTCCAGGGAAAAAAGGGAAGGATGGAAGGAACCGAGGGGTCCTCGCTCCTCCTGACTGTGGGGGAGGTGGGGGTAGATGGAGCACGGGGCAGGCTCGGATGTCGTTCTCCAAGGGGTACATTTCCTGGTCTGTCCGCCGTAGCAATGAGGTTGTGACTGATGGCAGTACGGTCTGCCTCAGGTGACACTAACTCTCACTGCCCCTGCCTCACTCATCCCAGGAGAGGCGGTGGAGCAAGGTGGGGATGACATCAGTGTGGAGTTGAAGTGACCTGGTCTTGAATCCTGGCCTGCCCCTTATGATCTGTGTGGTATTGGGTAAGTTACTTAAGCTCTTGGGGGTCTCAGTTTTCTCAGACACAAAGTGGGGGGAATCATAATACCCACTTGGTAAGCTTGTGGGAAGATTGAAATGACACGTGAATGGTGTAAACATATGACACTCGATAAGTGGAAGTGATTTATATATATATAAAAAAATACAAGCCAAACGTCTCATGGATTCCTTTACCTTGCAGCCCTGAAAAGAAAAACTGAGCAGTTTGGGGCGCCTGGGTGGCACAGCGGTTGGGCGTCTGCCTTTGGCTCAGGGCGTGATCCTGGCGTTGTGGGATCGAGCCCCACATCGGGCTCCTACGCTATGAGCCTGCTTCTTCCTCTCCCACTCCCCTGCTTGTGTTCCCTCTCTCGCTGGCTGTCTCTATCTCTGTCGAATAAATAAATAAAATCTAAAAAAAAAAAAAAAGAAAAGAAAAGAAAAACTGAGCAGTTGAGAACGACAGAAGTCAAGATATGGAGTAAACTACAAGCGATTTACCAAATTGTATTTACAGCTGTCCTACGATGCGGGTCGGGGCTTAACTATTAATTCTCTGCTTCCTGAACAACAATGAAGTGTGTGGCCAGGGGATACCAGCAGAAAGGCTGGTGTACTGGGTCTCCCTGATCTCTGCTGTCTTTGAGCTGGTTCTGGGTCGTCCACTGATCCATTTCCACGTGTTATATCTATCTCTGCTGATTCATGCTGGAACAGTTACTTTCTTGTAACAGCTAATGAAAGAGTTACAGAGAATTCTTGGTCTTCCTGTCTTGTAATTCCCAACTTCAAAGACCTGAGTCTCCCCCAGCACTACGCCTGCAGCAGCTGCGATTTATGTTCCTATTAGCAACTGTACGGATCCCAGCAAGTGCCGGCTGCACAATCTCAGTTCTGCAAAGTGCCTGCTCTATCACTTAGTGGATGCTGCCAGAGCATTAAAACAACAACAACAAAAACCCTTTAATTTTGAAATAATTATAGACTCACAAGAAGTTGCAAAGATACTACAGAGAGGACCCTTGTACCCTCCACCCAGTTTTCACCAATGATTACATCTTATGTCACTATGGTGAGCAGGAACTTGACATGGATACAATGTGTGTATATCATTCTATATCATTTATCACAGGTGCAGATTTGTTTAACCACCTCCAAAATCAAGGTATAGAACTATCCCATCACCACAGTGATCTCCCTCTTGCTTCCCCTTCATAGTCACACCTACACGCTGTCCCCACCATCCTTAACCCTTGCTACCACTAGTTTGTTTTCCAAACTGGCATGCTTTGGGGAGTGAAAGGGGACTCCATCAATTATTAGGCTAAGACAGCGGTGTAAACTGTGATGTTGGGTCCCCTAATTAAATGTTTTGTTTTTTGTTTTTTGTTTTTTTTAAAGATTTTATTTATTTATTTGACAGAGATAGAGACAGCCAGCGAGAGAGGGAACACAAACAGGGGGAGTGGGAGAGGAAGAAGCAGGCTCATAGCAGAGGAGCCTGATGTGGGGCTCGATCCTATAACACCAGGATCACGCCCTGAGCCGAAGGCAGACGCTTAACCGCTGTGCCACCCAGGCGCCCCCCACCCCAATTAAATGCTTTATTTCTAGGTGGTGGTGCTGGTGGAGGTATGTGTGTATGGTTGGGGCTGCTGTAGGGAGTGAGGCTCTTGAAGAAGTTCCTTAGCTGTCCTAGGGCATATTACCTTCCCAGAGCTGCTGAGAGATGTTCCCCTTCAGCCTCTGGAGTGTCCTGCTATGCAGGGTCTGCCCCCAAATCAAATCGTTCTATACCCATTACTGCTTGCAGTAGGATACAGCAACCTGGAGTTCAGGTTGGTTTATTTTTGTTTTTAAGATTTTATTTATTTATTTATTTATTTGAGAGATAAAGAGAGAGCGAGAGAGCACAAGCAGGGGGAGCAGCAGAGGGAGAGGGAGAAGCAGACTCCCCGCTGAGCAGGGAGCCCGATGATGCGATGATGCAGGGCTCCATCCCAGGACCCAGGGATCATGACCTGAGCCGAAGGCAGGTGCTTAACAGGCTGAGCCACCCAGGTGTCCCTAGAGTACAGGTTTAGGAACAATTCCTTGTTTTGCGTCTACCCCAAACCACAGAGCTGCCCTCCACCCCCACCATAGCAGAAAACTGCAGTCAGCCAAGTCACCACTGAATCTTCCTTGCTATATCCTGCCCTTGGGAGTTTTCCAGAGTCCTGGCACAGTCTCCCCTCTCACCCTGCATTCACCCTCACTCTTGCTGGGTCATCTCACACCAACCGTGGGGCTTCACTCATCACTCAAGGTGATGACATCATGTTGTTAACTTCTCAGATTGTTAGTCCCCGTGCTGACCTGCAGCCTCGCCCCAAGGCAAGGCTTAGTGTCCCCACACTCACAGTGGCATTTCAACCACCCCTCATTTGGGAATTTAGTTCAAAATTGTTTTTCTTTCCACTTTTCCCCCTGAGCTGGTCTCCCTCTCCTTACCTCAAGTTAAACAGGCATCTCACCCAGAGCTTATACACGAGTTCAGTGCACCATAATCATGTTGAGTAATCTTACAGAATTGCTTTTACCTTTTTAGTATGATCAGAAAATACTTACCTTCTGATTTGCTTTTAGGTTTTAAATTGAAGCAATATACCAGCAGGTGCTCCGTGTTTTTTCTCCCATCACCTGCAGACTTCATTCCGCTTGTCCTTTCCCAGCCTGTGCTTCTTCTCAGTTTCCCTTTGTGCCTTATTATTGTTATTGTTTTTATTGGCTGGTATTTTGATGTTGTTTTCCAAAATGGATGCCTCAGACAGCAGGGGACATGATAAATAGACCAGTGTGGGTTGTATGTGTCCTGGATCCTTCTGTCTTTGATGTCCAGCTCAGACGTCACGTTCTCCATAAAACCCTTTCTAATTTCACAATCAGAAATTCTTTTCAGTTCTTGCAGTATTCGTAAGCACTTCTTTTTAGTCTTGATTCACTCTGCCTTGTGTTATAGGTCATTTAATGTCCCTCCATTAGTCTTGAGTATGGAGATCACACTTTATGCATCTTGGAACCACCTCAAATGACAGAATAAAGGTTTGCTTGTGCGAGATGCTCAGGAAAGGCTTGTCAAAGTTCTATCATCTTAGGCAAGTCAGTTTCCCTCTCTGGTTATCCTCCATGTCTTTATCTGTGAAGTGCAGAGGTGCACAGGGTTGGATAAGATGATCATTAAGATTCCTTCCACCTCAAGAACACTTCAAGGAAAACAGTTGTCTCCCTTGACAGCTCTGCCACTTCTGGAATTGTCATCTAGAGCCATTCTGTGTCCTCTCTAGCATAACCCCAGAGAGCTGTGGAGCAGCCTTCCATAGAACCAACAGTCTCTTAGATTTTAATACCACATGCATGTATTACTCTGTCAAAAATAAAATTAAATACCCCCATCCCACTCAGTCAGTTAAGTGTGCAACTCTTGGTTTCAGCTCAGGTCATGATCTCAGGGTCGTGAAATTGAATCTGCATCAGGCTCCACGCTCAGTAGGGAGTCTGCTTGAGAGTCCCCCTCCTAAAATAAATAAATAAATATTAAAAAAAAAATACCGCCACCCCAGACAAACAACCAAGCAAAAACATGCATACATACAGTGCAAGAGGGCACCCCCCCCACCTTGTTGGTCAAAAAGAAAAGATTTGGTTTACACAGGGGGAGACGGTGGGTGAGGAGGGGCCCCAAACACATCTCTGACCATATATATATGCTCTGCTCGCATTGGATCCCCACCCTGTGACGTTCCAGTTGTAATCATGTCCTTTCCTTGCTCACGTTAGTCTTTCCCCTTGGTTATTATTTACAATTTAAACATACCCATGTCGTTCAGGCGCAAGATATTTTCTAGTCCAGTTTGTATGGAAGAACCTTAGCAAGATAAAGGCATTTGCATATTATTTCCTAAAAGAAGGAAGGGAAGAAAAGACATACCATCCCTCCAACAACATCCCACAGTCTTTCGAAAATAGACGTTACTTCTTAATTATCCTGAATGGACAACTCGATCTGTTTCATATGAATGTAAAAGTGTTGATACTAATTAAGGAAAAAGAAAAGCACAAATAACCAGTAAGAACTTAAAATTCTTCCTTATATTTGTATAGGGCTTCGCAGTTAAAGAAAAGCATGCTTTTCCAGGTTTTCTTTTATTTAATGACTAAAACAACGCGTTGGAGGAAGTAGGCGGAGTATTACACAGTAGCGCCCTCCCATATCCACAGGGGATACGTTCCTCCTGTATCCACAGGGGATATGTTATCCTCTTTATCCATTTGTCTGTTGACAGACGCTTAGGTTGTTTCCATACATTGGCTATTGTGAATAATGCTGCATTTTCCCTGTTTTAAAACCTGTCTAGGAAGGTTTCAGGAGTGTTCATTCAGTGCCAGGTGCTGGCATGAGGGAGTGCATAACACGGACCTGGTCCTTGCCCTCATGGAAATCCCAGACTAGTGGACAAGTGGTCACTGAGCAAACAGAAACAGATCTGGAATTGCAGATTGTGACGGCAGAGAGAGTGAAGCCTGGGAGAAAGAATGAGAGGGGGCTGAATTGAAAATAAGAAGTCTGAGATCAGAGAACATAGCAGGAAATCTTTTTAGTGAGGTTGACCTGCATTCAAAAAAGTGAAGTGAAATGAAAAATCTTAAAGCGTGATGGATATAGCAAAGGTAAGCTATGCAATTTTTGGGGGGAGAAGAATTTTGTTCTGATGACAATCCCACACTCATACACGTACATGGATTGCAGTGTCCACTCTGGATCCAGAGCAATTTAGTGGCAACTCTGCAGTCCAGGCTCATGGGATGTCCTCTGGCCTGGAGCTGCACCATCTAGAACATTCAGCCTCTTTGTAGGTAGGCTGGGAGAAGAGGGCTCTGGAGGGGCTCCAAGGGGCAATTAAATGCTTGGGTGTGGGAATGATACACATCATCTCCACTCACTCTGTTGGTCAGAATAGGTCATGTGGCTCCACTCCAGGGTAAGGGGTCTAAGAACCTCAATCTGGTGTACTTTACTCTTGTCGACTACACACCTGGTCCTACTTTGCCACCTAGGTCCCTTAGCAGCGCTGTGTGAGCCCCTCACCACCAAAGACACTTCATGATAGCCGCCTTTCCAGCTCTTCTCAAAGCATCTCTCACCTTAGGAATTAGACAAGACTCCAAGGGTTAAGATCTCACCCTCTCTGTTCCTCGTCCTTGTTGTGTGTGCAATAGGAAAACAAAGCCCCAGCTTCTGTTGTAGTCATGAAACATCTGAGCCACTGGAGAAGAGTTAAAGGATAATATTACTGAACACAGGGAGAGCCCACCTGGGGCTGGATGGCAGGATTTGATCTGATAACCTGATTTATGATTTATAATGGGGAGCTCAGAGGTAGAGACAGTGAGATAACAGCTCTCTGAAGCTGGTGATACGCAGAGTAGGACTGTGGACAAGGCACACAGTCTAAGGCAGCTGGAAGGATATTATTAACAACTGGCCTCGGGGCCTCGGATAATAAGGAGGGAGATTGGGACAAGTTTGAGGGACTGGCATCCATGGAATTTGACACATAAGTAGGCAGGGCATCATCAACCTTCCCAATGACCTTGTAAGGTGGGTAATATTATTATCCCCATTTAACAGATGAGTGGTTTTATGATTTGCCCCAGCTCATAAAGAGGTATCTTGTAAGAAGTAGCAGCCAGACTAGGGTCCCAGTTTGTTTAAAACTAAGAACGGTGTCCTCTTCATACAGAGAGAAGAGTGAAGGTTTGAAAATACCCATATAAGCCAAAGAGGCCACATCTGCCTCTAGGTAGCCATGGTGGCTCTCCACCTTCCCAGCCCAGCCTAGGGGGGTCCAGCGCTCTCTGTCCAAAGACTCTGGAGAATGGCATCTGGACGTCCAATGATGTCTTCTTGCATGTGGTCCTGTGGGCTAGCCTGACAGGTAGAGGTCACGGCTGCAGTGAGGGATTTCCCATCTGTTGATACTCAAGTTTTTCAGCCAGCCACTCCAAAATTGAAATGCGTATTTAATAGCCGACTCTCTGCAACAAAGCAATTTAACTCACTGATAATTATGCGGGTCCACCTCTCACTCTCAGGATGCTAGCTTCACTCACAGTGTCCTCGATTTGGCATATTGAAAACCCTTACATATGTCTTGGGCATTTAAATTCCCAGAGATGTGATTATTATTTTGGAAATGTCAAGAATTCAGAGTCCTGCAAAAGTACTATCTTTCCACTAGGGTTGGCAGGTAAAATACAGGATGCCCAGTTAAATTTGAATTTCAGACAAACAGTGAAGCATATTTCAGTATAAGTAGGTTCCAAATATCACATGGGACATACTAATTTTTTTGTTAAATATTCAAATTTTATTGGGCACCTTACATTTTTCTTTGCTAAACCTGGCAACTCTAGTTTCCACACTGAATTGAGACTTCTCATTGTTCACAGATTTCAGTTGAATCTTTAGCTCTATTGGAAGCTTGAGCATAAGAAAGGACCTTGAATTTGGGGACTATATTTCAGCTTACACTGACTGTTTTTTGTCTGTTTGTTGTTATTATGTTCGATTAGCCAACATATAGTACATCGTCAGTTTTTGGTGCGGTGTTCAGTGATTCATTGGTTCAGTGATTCATATGACTCCCTGTGCTCATCACAACACGTGCCCTCCTTAATGCCCATCACCTGGTTACTACATGCCCCCGCCCCCCTCCTTTCTGTAACTGGAGTCCAGAGTCTCTCACGGTTTGTCTCCCTCCCTGATTTTTGTTTTGTTTTGTTTTTTAAGGAAACCCTGTGTCCAATGTGGGGCTCAAACTCATGACCCCAAGATCAAGAGTGGCATGCGCTACCAACTGAGCCAGCAAGGCCATCCAACCCGGACTCTCTTTTTTGAGAGTTGCTCAAGGTAGCCCTGTTTATCCTGTGGGATACAGACTCTCAGCAAGAGTTGATTGGCTGAAGTTGATCACGTGAGACAAGTTGGACCAATCAGATCTCTTTCTGAGAGTTGGGCTTCAGAGAGCCTCAGTTAGTTTTGTGATGAGGCGATAGCTTGTAAGATATCCCACTCTTTATCTCTTGTGCAAATTTTAGCCTTTTTCAGTGAGCTACCCTGACTTGATTTTTGTTACTTGAAACCAAAGAGGACTTACCTGTGAAAAGATGGTCACCCTCGACCAAGTTTAGTAGCAGCATGAAGGAATCCTCTCCTGGAATTCCTCTGCCAATCTCTCGCCCACTGTCTTAGTCCATTGGGGCTGCTGTAACAAAATGTCACAGACAAGGTAGCTTATAAACAACAGAATTTTATATCTCACAGCTCTAGAGGCTCGAAGTCCAGGGTCAGGGTGCTAGCATGGTTGGATAAGGGTTCTCTTTCAGGCCAGACACTTCTCATTGTATCCTCACATGGTGGAAGGAGCTAGGGAGCTCTGTGGAGCTCCTTTTATTAGGCACCAATCCCATTTAGGAGGGCTGCACCCTCAGGAATTAAGCCCTTCTCAAAGGTCCTACTTACTAATACCATCATTTTGGATTACAACATATGCATTTGGGGGAAGCACAAACATTCAGACCCTAGCACCCACCTACTCAAATCTTATTCTTCAAGACCAGATTAAGTCATCTTCCTCATGAAGCCCTTGTTAATGGCCTAGCACATCGTACATTTTTAAAAACTGCCTCTGATTTCCTGTTTACCAAGGGCTTCCTCAGTTGAAATGTGAGTGTATGGAATTCCATCGGAAGACTAGGACTTTACTGGAAGCTGTAAAAAAAGGTATTTCTTTTCAATTTCTCCCCATTTTTCCTTTTGAAAGCTCCATAGGCATCCTTTCATTACCTGAGACCCTTCCAGACTGTACCATCTATGAGGTATGCCAAAGAATACTCCATCAGAATGCAGTGTATTAACCTTCTGGTTTGACTTGCATGTTTGCTGTGTACCAAAGTGTGACTTTGGACAGCTCGCTTGGGATGCTTTTTTCTTGCATCTCACCTTTGAGTCTGCATTGCTTTTAAGTAGACAATTTCCTAACTAATGCCTTATCTTCAGCTTTTCCCCACAATAACCTACTCCATATACTGTGACAGATTACATCTCTAATTTACAACACTACCAGACAAGGGAATGTTAGCCTTAATTTATAAAGAACTTCTACAAACTAATAGGAAAATCACTATGACCCCCAAAGTCTATGCCTTACCATACCTGGAAGTGACACTGCTTTTTCTTCGTGCATACTTTTCCCTCTGCCCAAAATCTCCTTTTGCTTTTTTCTCTCTCTTCAAGGGACAGCTTAAATGCCACTTCTTCCGTGGAGACTTCCGGTCTCTTTCCCATCCCCTCTAGCACTGTTGAATGTGCTCTCTTCTCCGTGCTCACCTACACTTTGTACATTCTTGCCTTAAATTATTTCTCACCTTGGACTGTACTTACTATTACACACATTTGCTTACATATCTGCTTCCTCCCACAGGCTAAGAGCTCCTTGGGAGCAATGATAGGGTCTTCTATGTGTGTTCAGGACCTGGCACAATACCTGGAACATATCTGGTTCATATTTCAGCTCTTAGGATGAGAATAAATCTTCCTACTCATCTCTGCTGCCCCACGGGTTCTTGGCCAAGTCATAAATAAGGAACGGTAGCCAAATGGGGAACAAAGTACGAACTTGCTTAATGATCTGCAAGCACCATAAAACCCCCCCAAAGAGGGCCTCTTTTGATAAAAGCTGGAGGAGATTGGGGCCTCAGGTGCTTCCTTCTCCCTGTTCTCTCCAATCTAGAATGGCTGGCTCTAGAAAGCCAGCTCTAAGCCCATTTACCCAACCAGCTGTGTGGGCAAGGGTGGCCAGCTTACACCCAGGGGTGAGCACTAAGCCCGGCATGGAGGGTGAACTGGATCCAGCGGGCCCTGCCCTGTGATGCAGGAATTGGGAAGAAGACTGCATTCATGGATGCAGGATGTGAAGGGCGTAGTAGGTCCACCAGCTCATAAAACATAGTCCAGTGATCACCGCAGGCTCTGATCAGTGACAGGAGCTTGTCTTTCTCTTTGGGGAAAGCTATTACAGGAGGGAGTAGGCTGAGGCACTAGAAGTGATAAAAGGGATGACAATTCCTCTAATCCTATTGTGAGAGAGAAAAACCAGAGAAAGGCAGAAGGCTTTCCTCCTCCTCTAAAAATCAGAAAATATATTTTGAGTGACTGTAAAGATTCTCCAAAGTCTCCTCCTTTTCTTACTTATACCCTGAATCCCACCTCAAAGGAATGTCTGAGAACATGAAATGCTATCAAAAGGACCCCAAGATCAGAGATTAGAAAGCCCAATGTAAATAATGCATTTCCACCCCCTGTTAAAATCTACTGGTAACTTCATAGAATCAACCTATTTTAATCAGTCCCCAAGCAACATAAACCAGCAGGTAGCCCTATTTCAATGATTAAAATTTGGAGATGGAGAAATTTACTGGGAAAAGCATTTAATTTCCTTTTCTGGCTGTGGGCTGTATCTTCTCATTGCAAAAGCCTGTGTGTTTTCAGAGATGCCCCTGGCTCAGACAGACTACTTATGGACTGGAGGCAAGCCCGTCTTCCAAGGTGCCTAATCTCAGGACATTTCACAGGAGAGAAAAATACAAGCCTATTTGGACAGGCAGCAAGCTGAGCGGTGTTCCACCTTCTTGCAGCTCTTCTGTGTTGGCAGCCTGGAGCTGTCACAGCGGCCCTATCACACATGAATGCAGTAGAACATTTAAAAAATACAGATAAGGGGGGAAAAGGAAATTAAAACACAATTCAAACACTCAGCTATTATCACTGTCATCAGTTTAGTCATTATCTTTCCTGGTCTTTGTGTGTGCGCGCATGTGCCTATGTGCGTGCATGAGCCTACACGCATGCGTGTGTGTATGTGCACGCGTGTGTGTGCATATCACATCACAGCTCTTCTCAGGTCATGTCCTACATACTAGTTTACGTGTGTATAGATCTGCTTTTAAAAAAGATGACTGAACGATGGCATGGTGAGTTTTCTGTGATACAAAATATTTTTTTATAAAATTATTTTCAGTGGCTGCCGGGGATTTCAAGGCAGCGATAAGCCACGGTTTCATGATCTCCTCTCCCTTGGGACATTTGGATTGTGTCCAGTTTTCCACAATTATAAACAGTTCTGGAAATGAAAATGGTTTCAGCTGTATTTTGGTGTATATCTCTGTTTAGTCATCCAGGATAAATTTTTTGAAGTGGAATCGCTGAGTCAAAGAGTTTGCAAACTTTTGTGGCTTTTCGGATAGATATTTGACCTCACATTGTACTCATGTCCTGCAGCAACCGTCCAGTCTTTCAGGAACATTCCATGACTGGGCGGTATCGGTTCTCCAGCATACCACCGTCTAATCGATGGGGGTGACACTTTCTTCGGGGCTCTCCCAGGACACCGAGCTTCATTTCCCACAAAGGTAAGTCTCCTCACACATTCTTTATTGGCTCTTCGCTCTCCGTGTCTCATTGCCCTGTCTTCTTCCTTTGTCTTCCCTGGGATCGCTTCCCAAATAAACTCCTTGCAACCAAGTCCTTATCTCAGAGTCTGATTTTGAGGGAACCAGCACCAATTTTAGGGAAGCCTAACCGAGGTGGGTAGGCACACAATGGAGGAAGCATCCATTCTGCCTGACTTGGTCCTTTGGGCTACTGTTAACGGAATACCGCAAACCGGGTGCTTTGTAAACAACAGGAATTTATTTTTTTCCAGTTCCAGGCTAGAAGGGCAAGGCGCTGGCAGATTCGGAGTCTGGTGAGGGCCAATTTCCTCACAGACGGTGCTTCCCGGCCGTGTCCTAACATGGCGGAAGGGACTAGTGAGCTCTCTACGGCCCCTTTGGTAAGGGCGCTAATCCTACCCATGAGGGCTCCACCCCATGACGTAATCATTTCCCCAAGGCCCCCCACCTCCTAATACCATCCCGTTGGCCTTTAGGATTTAATATGTGCATTTTGTGGGAACACAAACGTTCAGGCCGTAGCACTAGTGAGCAGGTGGTAGCGATAGTTGCTGATAAGTAACAATGATAGTAACGTTAAAGCTTGGTAACGGTGTGAGGCTTCTTGTGTGCTTAGTGTGTGCCAGGCACTGTGATAAGCTCTTCACGTGCATTAGGTCCTCAATCCTCAAACTCCACAAGCATGTGCTATTTATTATCATCCCATGTGATGGGCGAGGAAACCAAAGCTTAGGAGGGTCAGGGGAGCTTGCTCGAGACACCTGGTAGAAAGCGGCAGAGCTGGGATTCAAAGCTTGACCCCAGGACCTGTATCCTCAGAGAAGCAGACTCCAGAGAAGGGGGCAGCTGAGCTGGGTCTGCCAGCTGGGCAAGGGAGGGGCAGGAGCAAAGGCAGGCTGGGCCATGGTGAGTCTTGCAGAGGGGCTGGCAGAGAGAGTGGGGTGTGTTGGGAAGGGTAGCCATAGAAAAAAGAAATGCAAGCATCTGGCTGGGCCAGGCTGTGGTAGGCTTCATTCACCCTGCTAAGATCTTTCGGCTTAGAGGGGTTGCAGGGGACACTTTTTTTTTTTAAAGATTTTATTTATTTATTTGACAGAGATAGAGACAGCCAGTGAGAGAGGGAACACAAGTAGGAGGAGTGGGAGAGGAAGAAGCAGGCTCATACCGGAGGAGCCTGATGTGGGGCTCGATCCCATAACGCTGGGATCACACCCTGAGCCAAAGGCAGACGCCCAACCGCTGTGCCACCCAGGCGCCCCAAGGGGGACACTTTTTTAGCCCAGTATGCCATGCTCAGACTGGTGTAGCAGAGCAGAGTGAGGGACAGGGATGGGAGAGGTGGCAGGCAACCAATTAGGGAACAATTGCGATTTGATTTGCTTCGATCCTGCCATTCTCCCAACTCCCTTTGTGGAGACAAGTCTGGGCTGGCAGAGGAGCTGAGCAGGTCCCCTGGGATGACTCTTTCAGCAACTGGCTGCTCTTCTGATAGAGGAGCCCACAGCCCGTCCTAATCTATAAATAAGCCTTATCTGTCTCCATTCACCCCCATCCCCCAATGCTCCCGGCAAAGCCTTTTCTAGAATTCAGACAACCAGAGAGATCTGCGGAACCCTCTGCTTGGTGGGGATGAGGAAGGGGCGGGCAGTTCTGAGGGATGCAGTTGGTGGAGTTGTGCATGTTTGAGCCAGCAGGACCTTGAGAAGAGGGAAACTGAGGCCCAAAGATAAGAGCCTGGGTCTCCTCACTCCTGTTCAGTTACATGGCCCCACCTTAAGCCCTTTGCTTTAGCTATTTGTTTAGTTATTTATTTTATAATAACTGAAAATTTGCAGTTATCGACCCCTTTCCCTCATTTTGTCCATCCCCCGACCCATCTCTCTTTTGGCAACCATCAGTCTTCCGTATTTATGAGTTTTGTTTTGTTTGTTCATTTGCCTTTGTTTTTGTTTCTTTGATTCCATTATATAAGAGAAATCATACGGTATTTGTCTTTCTCTAGTTGATTTTTTTTTTTTTACTTAGGATAATACACTCAAGGTCCATCCATGTTCTTGTGAATGGCAAGGTTTCATTCTTTTTTATGGCTGAGTAATTTTCCATATATATATATATGGCCATCTTATTCATCCATTCAACCATTGATAGACACTTAAGTTCTTTCCATATCTTGGGAATTGTAAATAATGCTGCAATGAACATTTGGGTGCATAAATCTTTTCGAATTAGTGTTTTTGTCTTCTTTGGATAAATATCCAGAAGTGGAATTGCTGGATCATGTGATAGTTCTATTTTTAACTTTTTGAGGATCTTCATACTGTTTTCCACAGTGAGTACACCAATTTTCCATCCCACCAACAGTGCACGAGGGTTTCCTTTTCTCTACATCCTCATGAACACTTATTATTTCTTGTCTTTTTAATTTTAGTCATCCTAACAGGTGTGAGGTTTCTCATTGTGGTTTTGCTTTGCATTTCCCTGATAAGTAGTGATGTTGAGTATCTTTTCATGTGCTTGGCCATTGTATGTCTCCTCTGGAAAAATGTCGATTCAGATCCTGTGCCCATTTTTTAAGTGATTTCTTTTCTTTCTTTCTTCTTCTTCTTTTTTTTTTTTTTGTTATTGAGAATTATATGAGTTCTTTATATATTTTGGATATTAACCCCCTATCAGGTATATGATTTGCAAGTTTTCCCCCATTTGGTATGTTGCTTTTTCATTTTGCTGATGGTTTCCTTTGTTGTGCAAAAGCTTTTTATTTTGATGTAGTTCCACTTACTTATCTTTTGTTGCCTTAGCTTTTGGAGTCAGATCCAAAAAATCATCATCAAGACATATCAAAGAACCTACTGCCTATGTTTCCTTCTAGGAGTTTTATGGTTTCAGCTCTTACATTCAAGTCTTTAATCCATTTTCAGTTAATTTTTGTGTGTGGTGTAAGATAGTGGTCTAGTTTCATTCCTATGCATATTCCTGTCCTGTTTTCCCAACACCATTTCTTGAAGAGATTATATTTTCCCCATTGCCTTGCCTCCTTTATCATAAATAAATTGACCATGTATGTGTGGGTTTATTTCTGGGCTCTCTATTCTATTCCATTGATTAATGCGTCTGTTTTTATGCCAGTACCATACAGTTTTGGTTACCCTAGCTTTGCAATATAACTTGAAATCAGGGAGTCTGATGCCTCCGGCTTTGATCATTCTTAAGACGGCTTTGGCTATTTAGGGTCTTTTGTGGTTCCATATAATTTTTTTTTTCTGTGAAAAGTACTATTGGAAATTTGATAGGGATTGCACTGAATCTACAGATTGCTTTGGGCAGTATGGACATTAAACAGAATTAATCCTTCCAATCCATGAGCTTGGACTATCTTTCCATTTATTTGTGTCATTTTTAATTTTTTTCATTAATCTTGTGTAATTTTCAGTATACAGATCTTTTACCTCCTTGGTTAAATTTATTCCCAGGCTTTTTTTTTTTTTTTTTTTTTTGGTGCAATTGTAAATGGGATTCTTCACTTTTCTTTCTGATAATATTTGTTGTTAGTGTATAGAAATGCAACTGATTTTCGTATATTGATTTTGTACCCTGCAACTTTACTGAATTCATTTATCAGTTCTAACAGGTTTTTGTTGTTGTTTTTTAATTTTTTTTTTTTGCATGTGTGTAGTTCCTTAGGGTTTTCTACATATATAATTATGTCATCTGCAAACAGTGGCAATTTTATTTCTTCCTTTCCAATTTGGGTATCTTCCATTTCTTTTTCTTGCCTAAATGCTCTGACTAGGACTTCCAATATTATGCTGAATAAAAGTGGTGGGATTAGGCCTCCTTGTCTTATTCCTGATCTTAGAGGAAAACCTTTTAGCTTTTCACTGTTGAGTATGATGTTAGCTGTGGGCTTGTCATGTATGACCTTTATTATGTTGAGGTACATTCCTTTATATCCACTTTGTTGGGAGTTTTTATCATAAATGGATGTTGAGTTTTGTTAAATGTTTTTTCTGTATCTACTGAGATGTTCATGATTTTTATCCTTTATTTTGTTAATATGGTGTACCACCTTGATTGATTTGTGAATGTTGAGACATTCTTGTGTCCTTGACATAAATCCGACTTGATCATGGTTATAATTCTTTTAAAGTATTAAATATGGTTTGCTAATGTTTTGTTGAAGATTTTTGCATCTACATTCACCAGGGATATTGGTCTGTATTTTTATTTATTTATGTATCTATTTATATACTGATTGATAGATTGTTACGTCCCTGTTTAGTTTTGGTCTCAGGGTAATGCTGGCTTCATAAAATGGGTTTGGAAGCATTTAAAGATTCTTTATTAATACCAAAATATTTGAAAATGAAGGCAAATTAGAGAATAATTCCAATAACATATTTGAATAAAAGTATATAGATATGGATCTCTATCTCAGAGTTCCTGATGGCAAGGGAGCGGTGATTCGTAGGCAAATCTGAGAAATGTGGAGAGGAGAGTAATGGATATGCGTCAGGGGATGACACCTTGGAGTGTGAGCTCCCTGGAAGCAGGTGGGGCATGCTCTATACCTTGGGGTCCTCCGCACTGCCTGGTCCATAGGAGGCTGTCAGTGGAGAATTACATTCAAGCCTTCTAATAGTGATAGAGGAGCAGCAGGCAGGGGTTAGTATTTTTATTTTACAGATAAGGAGCTGATGCTGAGAAAAAGGTGAATTGTCCAAAGTTTCCAGCAGTGAACAGCCAGGTCAGGCCAGAACTCACACCTCCTGACCCCCAGACGAGTGCCTTTCTAGTCTGCACGGGGCTGCTCTGTCATCACCATTGATGGGAAGTGAACCAGCTGCTCTCCATTCATCCAGGTTCCACCCTATATCTGCGACAGTGGGTGTCACAGGCAGAATAAATGGCCCCCAAGGATGTCTACCTCCCAGTCCCCAAAATTGGTGACTATGTGAGATCACGTGGCAGAGGCACATGGAATTAAAGCTGCTAATCAGTTTACCTTGAATAGGCTTCTTATTCTGGATTATCCAGTGGTCCAGTGCAGTCACGAGTCCTTTAGGTGGAAGAGGGAGGCAGGAGAGAACTAGGAGAGGTCAGCACGAGAAAGAGACAGCCCAAAAAGAAAAAAAGAAAAAAGAAAGAGCCCAATGCTGCTGGTTTTGAAGATGAAGGAAGAACCATGAGCCACAGAATGCTCTAGAAGCTGAAAAAGGCAAGGAAATGGATTCTCCCCCAGAGCCTCTAGAAAGAAAGCACCCCTGCCAACAATTTGATCTTTAGTTCACTGAGACTCAATTGGGACTTTTGACTGCTAGAACTGTAAGATAATAAACTTGTGTTGTTTTGAGCAATGGTATTTGTGGTGATATGTTAGAGCAGCAATGGGAAACAAATACAACAGATATTCCTGGATTCCTGGCTGGGCACCTCTGAAAAGAGCATTGTGACCTACCTCAGTGAGGGGAGAGGTGTGGACAAAGCCCACCTGGTTAGAATTAGTTCGCATGCTTAGTTTCACTGTTTACTGATCCAATTAGTAATTTATCCATCTGCTGTGATTAAATCATTTTTAGGCCAAGATCAGGTAAAATTCCTAGTGAAGCATTGGAGGAAAAATACCCTAAAGGGAGGCTTATGTGAAACCTTATGACAAGCCTCTGTACCCATTTCATGGATGAGGAAACTGAGGCTCAAGACGGAGTCAGTACACTGTCCAAAGTCCCATGGGGAATGGCAGAGTCAGTGCTTGAATCCACATTGGGCTGGCCTGGCTCTTCTCCATACTACACTCTCCAGCCTTAACTGCCTTCCTTCTATGTTACAGAGGAATTTCAGATTTCCTCTGTGGAGACTGGTTCTCTGTTGCCTACTACAGTTTTCATGCTTAGTTACCACATGTGCTCTCTGTGTCTCCTGGACATTATTCTTTATTTCCCCCACAGAAGTCTTGCCCTCTTAATTAGATCACACACTCTGAGAGGCCACATTGGCTCCTTCTGAATTCTGCTCAGTGCCTGGAGCCTGCTTTAGGGGCTCACCAAATTCCTCCTGGAGGAAAGAATGAAATCTGCCAGGACAGCAGGAGAAACCCCTTCCTCTGTATTTTTTTTCTTTTTTAAAGATTTATTTGTTTATTCCAGAGAGAGAGAGAGGGAGAGAGAGAGAGCATGAGCAGGGAGGGGCAGAGGGAGAGAAAGAATCCCAAGCAGGCTCCACACCCAGCACGGAGCCCTATGTGGGGCTCGATCTCAGAACACTGAGATCATGACCTGAGCCAAAACCAAGAGTCTGACGCTTAATAGACTGAGCCACCCAGCTTCCCCACCCCTTCCTCTATATTCAATCTGTGGGGGAATTCCCACCCCGTTTCCCTGAAATCCTAAACCCACGTTTGCAGTTTGTCCTCACCAGATATTATAGCAAAACTATGTGTGTATTAGCCTAGAAATTCTTTTAGTAGAAGTTTTTTTTTTTTTTTAAAGATTTTATTTATTTGCCAGAGAGAGAAAGAGAGAGAGAGAGGGAGAAAGAGCACAAGCAGGGGGAGCGGCTGGCAGAGGGAGAAGCAGGCTCCCCGCTGAGCAGAGAGCCAAAGATGGGACTCAGTCCCAGGACCCTGGGATCATGACCTGAGCTGAAGTCAGATGCTTAACCAACTGAGCCACCCAGGCGACCCATTAGTAAAAGTTTTAAAAACTCAACATTGAAGGTGGGAAATGCTTGGCAGTCTTTGGTGTGCATGAGGGAAGTCTGCTAGAGTTTTGTTAGAGGGTATCTTACACACACACACACACACACACACACACACACACACCCCTCTCTTCAGCAAATACGAAAGATTCTCTCGGCTTCCTCCATCCTCAAATAATGGTCGGTTTTAATTCCTGGGATCCTCTCTGTCGCTGTCCTGGGTGGATGGAGAGGTCTTTTTGCTTTATTTTCCTCAGTGAAATCCTTTGAGTAGGATTCCTGCATCCCTTCATTGCACAGTGCTACAAAAAGGGCTGGGAGTTTGGACAGTAATGTGGGGCAGGAGAAAATACACTGGCTCTGAAGCCAGAGGACTAGAATTTCCCCAAGGTCAGGCACCTAAATCCGTGGCCCTGAGTACTCCTTCCCGTCTCCATGAAAGTTACACATGTGAGCGCTCAAAATCTACTTAATTGACAAATTGGTGTGTGTCTCTGGAATTGTTTGTGCAACCAACTGCATGTGAATCTGAGAATGGCGAGGGCGTCAGAAGGGCGAGCTGGGATATTTTAATATTCAGTATTTCCAGACTCAGCAGGCAGCAGGCTAAATCTGTCCGCTGATGGGCAGACATGAATTATGAAACCACTCACGTAGGTTGAGAGGTTGCCTGGAGCTGGGGAAGGATCGCCACCAGTGTCTCCGCAGGCTGGCTGGGGGTGGGGTCGCTCCCCAGTCGGCAGGAATGGTCTGCGGACAGGTGCGTGATCACAGTGCGGGAGTGGCCCTCATGCAGCGGGACCTGCAGGAGCCCTGAGACAAGGTGGGCAGCGGGGATCGGAAAACCGGCCAGGACCTAGAGATGACCCGGCTTTCTGTGTGGCTGGAGGATGAGGCTGCCCCCTAGTGGCAAAGGTTCATCTGGGGCTGAAGTTCAAGGGGTCCCAGGGACTCTGACCGGCTCCCTGCCGCGCCTGGGGCAATGCGAGCTGGGGGTGCCCCAGAGAGAGGCTGGAGGCTGGGAGGCCGGGTCTAATCACCCAGGAGAGAAAACTGAAGGCTAGGGGTACGGTAGCTGCTGCTGGTGGTGGTGGTGGATTGTGTCCAAGGGCAGGGAAGAGAATGGAGGAGCCAATCTCTGCAATAATATTTAACAAGTCAATAATAACCGTTTATTGCTGCTCTGTGTCTGCAATGGTGCTGAGCACATGACACATATTTTCTCAATTCCCCACAGCAGCCCTATTCATTAGATATCATTATTTCCCCATTTACAGACAAGAGGCAAAGAATCCAGTATCATTCCCATGTCTGCGGTAGTTAACAGTTGGGTAATGCCTAATGTAACAGAGACACTTTACAAGCAGTATCTCTCGTAATCGTCATGCTTATTTTAGGACGTAGGTTTTCTTATTCCTTATTTCCCTTATATCATTGAAGAAGCAGAAGGTTAGAGAGGGTGTGGATCAGTTAGCATTTACGTACAACAAACCACCCCCAAATTTAGTGGCTTGAGACAGCAATCCCTCATGTAGTTTTTAATGCAGTGAGTTGACAGTTTGGGCTGGGTTCCCCTGGGCAGGTCTTCTAGCCCCAGCCGGTCCAGGGAGAGCATCATGGATCTGTGGTCAGAGGCTGCTCGGTGAGGTGGCTCTGCTTCAGGGGACCGGTTGGTTGTAGCCGGGGGTAAGGGTGGAGACTGGTGTCTGTGAGTCTCATCACCCAGCCGGCCAGCCTTGGCCTTGTGGCTAGGCAGGGGTCCAAGAGGGAGCTTGGAAACATGCAAGGTCTCTTGAGTCCCCCCACCTCAAAACTGGTACGAGCTTACTTCTACTGAGTTCTACTGGCCAAAGCAACCCTACAATCAAGGGACAGGGAATAGAGACTCCTGATGGGAAGGGCTGTGAAATCACAGAGCAAAGAGTGAGCATAGATACAGGGAGGGGCGGAGAGCGGGGGCCATTTTTGCAATATATCTCTAGGTGTGTATGGGGAACAGGTCTGGGAAGAGATCTGGGTGGAGTGGGATTCCTGGGTGGAAAGAACAGTATGTGCAAAGGCCCCCTAAGACTTCTAGGCAGAAAAGAGCATGTATTTCTGGAAAGTAGGCTGGGGTGCCTGGAATACAGGAGGAGAAATTTGGAGAAGTTAGGGATAGGGTGTGATTCTGAGCACTTCATCTGGATTAACTCAATCCTCACAAAACCCCATGTGGTTACCTCCCCTCTTCTAGATGGGGAAACTGAGACTATCAAACAATAGTCTAGGTCACCCTGCTAGAAGCAACAGTGTCAGGGTTCCAACTGAGGGGCCCAGCTATAAAGCCCCCACCCTGAACTGCTTGCCACACTGCTGGTGCCCCAACGGGTAGGAGAAAGGATATGGGAAAGAGGGGTTCCAGTGTTACAGGAGGAGGGCGGATGTGGGAACTACTTTCCTGAGAGGCCTGGGGACACTAAGGCCTAGAATCCCTGTCACCTCCTATTTGCCCAAGACTAAGACGGCTTATTTCTGTTTGGATGTGGGAAGGAGCTGGTCCTTCTGACTCTGTGACCCTACAAATAAGTAAGTGCACAAGAGTGCCAATCAACAACTAAGATACTTTTTCTTTAAGCAACAGAAACTGATTCCATCTAGCTCAAGTTTAAAATGAAGTATTTCTTTCTTCTTTTTTTTTAAATTTTAATTTTATTTATTTTTTAAGTAGACTCCACACCACGGTGGGGCTCAAACTCATGACCCTGAGATCCAGAGTCCCGTGCTTCACTGACGGAGCCAGCCAGGTGCCCCTAAAATGAAGTATGTCTTTCTTTTTTTTTTTTCTTTTAAAGATTTATTTGACACAGAGAAAGAGCACAAGAAAGGGGAGCAGCAGGCAGAGGGAGAGGGAGAAGCAGTTTCCCCGCTGAGAAAGGAGCCTGACGTGGGGCTCAATACCAGGACCTTGGGATCACAACCTGAGCTGAAGGCAGACACTTAACTGACTGAGCCACCCAGGCATCCCTAAAATGAAGTATTTCTTAGGAAAGTGCTGGGAGAGCTCATAGAATCAGACCATCCCAGGAAGGGCAAGAACTAGACAAGCCCCAAGTCTCACTTTCTCATTTGCTGCCAGCCTCATCACTATGACTTACTGTCTATGTCTTGACTTCCTGTGAGAGAGAATCTGGCACAATTTGAGCAGCGTGGCTTTATTCTGGACAACCTGGATCTGTCCTGGGAAACAGGGACGTGAGCATAGCCAAGGCCACTGGTGAGGGGATCACTATGAAGCCGTCCTACTTGGTGGCTATGCTTGGCAGCAGAATTAGTTCTAAGCACCACTACCTACATCTATCTGGACAGTTCCAAGGACATACCTTTTCCCAAGGAAAGGAAACAGCTTTCCTCTCCCAGGGATCCAAAATTTCCAGAGTTCCTGACCAAACTCACACCCTGCAGCTTTACTGCAGATATAAATTCTCAGCAAGAGCATTTGAATATGATTTTATTAATTGTGTTTTTTCAAGTCTAACCAATAGTTTTCATTAAATTATAACAATCCAGGGCAGACGATATCCTTAAGCTCAAACAATTTTGCCATGCAAAGATTATATTTATATTTGAATGCTTTTTAATCCTGACTTCCTAAGTGATCGGGTTATAAAATATTTATTAGTGGTTCAAAAGCATTGCTTTTGCAAATTCAGGCTCTTCTCTAGGATAGTTTAGGGCAGATAGCGCTTTTGGTTGAGTTCACGGTGTGATGTACAGAGGTGCGTCCTTGCTTTTACTGAGGGGTGAAGCTGGGCTCTGTAGGTGGTCAGCTCCTGCTCCGAGCTCCATGTGTGATTTGCCCCAAGACTGAAAAGCCACTTGCATGGATTAAATGCAATTCATGGTTTTCAAAAATTAAGTTTGTCTACTTAAATTTCTAGATGGGAGGTTCTTATAGATGGGCACAATTGGTTTCCATATAAATACTTTGTAACTGCCCATTCCGATTCTTGACATAAATATGATTTTCAGGGGCATGGAGTCTATTAGGAGAGTATTTGGGGTGGGAATTTCAGACTCAAGATACTCATCAGGCCTGGATTTGCCACCAATCAATTCATGATATGACCTGGAGCAAACATGCTCGCATCTCTATATTTTATTTCAATATATCAAACTAGAATTTGTAAATATCATTAGGAATGTGTTTAGCTACAAATAAGGAAAAGACTGAAAGGGGTTTATTTTTCTAACGTGACAGACCAAGAGGCAGAGAGTCAAGCATTGAGGGCCCAAGCTCCTTCTCTGTTTCTGTGCTCAGCCTATGGTTTTTGTCCTGATGGTGGAAAGTTGGCAGCTGCACCTTCAGAAGGAAGAAGAGGGGAGGGCAAGGGAAATGCTAGCTGGCCTCGTTCCCCCTGTTTTTTGGGGAGTACCTAAGGTCCTGGAAGCCCCCTCCCCCCCAAATAGCCTTCTCCTTATAGCTCATTTGTCAGAACTGAAATATGACCACCTCTACTCACAAAGAAACCTGGGAAGCCGATCCTTTTATTTGAGCATATTGAAGCCTTGAATCAAAACAGGGGTCTGTTGGTAAAGAAAAATAATGAGTGTGGGGTAGGAATTTAACTGTGTCCTTTGTATCCCAAAGGGGCAGAAGGAAACTGTCACGTATTGGCTCACCTGGTCTTTTAGACGGCCGTAAGTGCTGTGTCAAGCCCTTCCACTGGTCAACTCGAGTACATCAATGTATGTGTGGCAGGCAGGAACCCTAGCGGAGAGATGAAGAAACTGTCTCAGGAGCATTGAGGAAATTGCTTGAGGTAGCAGAGAGGAAAGAGTTAAAAAGTATCTCCTCTCTCTGTTGACTTCAAAGGGCTGGACAAGGTCTCGAGTTACTCTGAATCATTTCTGGAGGCTTCCAGGGGAGGGACTAAACATTTTCTCCCTTCTTTTGATTCCCCACCCTGAAGAAGGAAGGAGGATTCCCAGAGGCTCTCATGCTGATATTTGCGGGTGCTGGGACTCCTGTCCAGACCTGTACTTCCGTGAGGACATCATCATTCCTTCCCAGATTTCCTGGAGCAGAGCTCTGGCAGGCTCCTCCCTGGAGCAGGGAGCAGGATGGCCTCCTCACTGTTGTCCCCCACCCCCCAGCAGACTTCACGCTCGGCACCTGCTGTGACTGGAGAGAAATCGGGCAGGAGTCAATTGCCTGGAGCCCTCCACAGCAGGTCACACTGATTAGCTGAGCCCTACAAAAGGGGTGACGTTGTAAATAGTCAAGCACACAGTGCCGGGGGCGGGGTGGGGAGGGTGCCCTTAAAATCACAGCGGGCGACTTCCTGGCTATGAGACTTGCAAGTTGATCGCCGTACATCTCAGTTTCCCCATCTGTGAAATGGGAGATGATAACAGTACCTATGTCGTAGGGTTGTTGTGAGCCCTGAAAACAATGCCTACCAGAGCCCCCATGGGCGTGTGCTGAAGTCAGCGCTTTCCGAGGGCCTTCTCCTTCCGACATCTTTATGATTAACTTGCTTTCATAGATTCATTCTCTGGAATCTTGAAAGCCAAGTCTCCCAGGGTTGTTCTTAAGTTACTATTTGTTTTTAATGAATCCTGTAGTTATCAATTAATGCCTCAGTTCCTGCTGTTAATGCAGAGCAAGGAAAATAATAGCTGGTATTTTAGCTCTTACTCTTCTGCCTTTGGAAAATACAAATTTGCAGTACAGTGTGCGTTATGCCCCCCGGAGTGGTGTCGTATGGTGACCCTCCGCTTCGTCAACTTGGGAGGGACGGGCTGGTAAATAGTGAAGATCACTTTGTTTTCTTCACAGTTGGGGCTGAGCCTGCATGTTTTTCATCCAGTATTTTCCTTGGCACTGGCTCCACTTCCTATGCACACATTTCAGTCCTGAGTGTATATGCTCGCATGTCAGTGAAATAGTTTTCTTAGCATGGATCATGGTGGGCCCGATGGAGCACCTTCAGTGTGCTGCTCTTCTGTGTGCCCTCAGCTGCTGCCAGTAACATGCCATCTGGAGATGAGAGGCCAGACCTCCGGGTCCCAGTCCCATGTCTGCTGTCGCCTCAGGCCCTGAGAATCGGGCAAGTGACTCTCCCGGGTGGGCCTTCAGCTTCCCCCTCTACGAGATGATCTGGAGGGCCCTTCCGGCTCTGCAGTCTTCCAGGATTTTCTGAAAGATGCTTTTGGACTTTGGAAACGCAGTGTGCTCGGGAGATCTTGGTTTTGAAGTTTTCCTTTTGAGGATTTCTTTCATTGATTGGGCATCTTGTGGCTGAAACACACCATCAAGCAAAACAGACCGAAGTTCCCTTTCTTTCCACAAATGGGATGCTTAAATAAAATTCAGTTTCCTGGAGCAGACACAGAGGAGTAGAAATGGATAGGGTTTCTCCTGTCTTTGAACAGTCCCAGAGGAGGCTGTAAACAGCAGGACATCCCTTCAACCAGATGGGCCTCTGAGCCTGGAGAGCCAGGCAGCCACAGAGAATAGAGAAATCAGTGACAGAAATGAGGAAAAGCTGTCTGCTGTGATGTTGGCTTATTCTCGCAGCTGAACGTTGTCAGCCTGGAGGCCGGGGAGAAGAGGGAGATTAACCCCGGGCTGGCCGGCTGTGATGTTCCAAGTCACAGCTCCGATCTGATGAGAAAACAGCCCAGTGAGCTGACTTTGGATGCAAGACCTTCGTGAGAGCAGAGCCAGGCTCGGGACATTGGGACAGGGCAGGGTTAGCTGGCACTCAACCCCCACCCCCAGCCCCGCTTAGGTGGTTTTGCCTCATTTTTCCTGGTGTTAAGAACAGCTTCAGGCACCTGGGCTTCTCACTGCCCCCAGGGCCCTTCCCACAGGCCTCACCTAGGCCAATCTTGATTTATCCAGTGACACTCTTGATCTCAAATGTTTTCCTGTCCCCTTTCTTTTACCATTAATCTTACTAAGATTTTACTGGGAGGATAGCATGGTGGGGTAGAAGGAGTCATGGCCTTTAGATACAGTCTTGGATGGTGATCAGTTATGGTCCTTTAGCTCATAACACTGGGGACTTGGGTGAGTTACTTGATTTCCCTCCGCCTCAGTTTTCTCACCTTTGAGATGGTACATACATAAATAGTCGTTTCCCCTCATCCTTGGTTTTGTTTTCTGCAGTTTCAATTACCTGCAGCCAATGGTGGTTTGGAAGCAGGTGATACTCCTGACGAGTTAACAGTCAAAAATAGTCTATCACAGGTCGAAATGCCTCATTCACCTCATTGCGTTTCATCACACAGGCATTTTATCATCTCACATCATCACAAGAAAGGTGAGTATAGGACCATAAGATATTTTTTGTTTTGTTTTGTTTTTTAAAGATTTTATTTATTTATTCGACAGAGAGAGACAGCCAGGGAGAGAGGGAACACAAGCAGGGGAAGTGGGAGAGGAAGAAGCAGGCTCATAGCAGAAGAGCCTGATGTGGGGCTCGATCCCATAACGCTGGGATCACGCCCTGAGCCGAAGGCAGACGCTTAACCGCTGTGCCACCCAGGCGCCCCAGGACCATAAGATATTTTGAGAGAGACCACATTCACATAACCTTTATTACAAGGTATTGTTGGAGTTGTTCTATTATATTATTGCTGTTAATCTCTTATTGTGACTACTTTATTTTTTTTTAAAGATTTATTTGAGAGAGAGAGAACGAGCACAGGGGGAGGGGCAGAGGGAGAGGGAGAGAGAGACTCTCAAGCAGACTCCCTGCTGAGCCCAATGCAGGGCTCAATGTCATGACCTTGAGATCATGATCTGCACTGAAATCAAGAGTCAGACGCTTAACCGACTGAGTTACCCAGGTGCCCCTACTGTGCCTAATTTATAAATTAAACTTTATTATGGCCATATATGTACAGGAAAAAAACATAGTATATATAGAGTTTGGTACTAACTGTGGTTTCAGGCACCTGCTGGGGGTCTTGGAACGTATCCTTCGCGGATAAGGGGGGACTACTGTGGCATTATTGAGAAAATTAGATGAGATATAAAGGGTACCTCATAAAGAAAGCCACCGGAAGAAATGTTATTTCTTCCTTCTTGTCTCATTTTATACTTCCTGTGTGTTAGAATCTGGGGAATTTAAAAAATATTCAGATGCCTCAGATCCACCCCATCTCCTGGTAGGAATCAATACTCTTTAAAAGCTCCTTAGCTGACTGTCGCAGCTGGAGTCAAGACCCATTGCCTTCAGGCATTGCTGATTACGAGCTTGCTGCTCCGTGCCCAGGGCTGCTTCTAGTCCCATCCCATTGGACCTGACTCCCAAAGTCAGTTTATCTTCTGTGTTTTAATCTGACAAACGGCAGGTGATTAATCAAGGTTTGTGCCCTGAGTCCTGGATATTTGTTTTCATTGGCAGCTTGACAGGAGTAGGGCCACATTCTCTTCTGACACTAAGGGGAGGGCAAGGGTGGATAAAGATTTACTGAAATGCTGTGGCAGAGATGGTAGGCTGAAATGAGACATTCTCTGAGACACTGGCTGAGAATCAGAGGGGCCAGGTAGGACTGGTGAGCCAGCTGGAGAGACTTCCTGTCTTCCTTCAGCCATGTTGAAGCAGGAAAGCAGGCAGCCAGTCCAGGACACACTTGGTGAATTTAGAAATCAGGGGGTTGGGTCAGGATGTGCCTGACCGTATGGTGTGGAGGCAGGTGTTTATGACTGACAATGGCTTTCTGAGTTAGTCCTTCTTCCTCCCAGTTACATCTTGCAGGAGGACTTCAACCTGTATACTCTTGACCCACCCAGAGGTCATCTAAAGATAATTTCCACACAGCCCAAAGTTTCCTGCATCTCTCTGCTTAGGGGCGTTCTCTGGCCATAGGAGCTTGGCCCTCACTTGGTGGCAGCCTGGAAGTATTGGGAAATTAATGGCTTGGGTGCCACCTTCACATGGAGGAATGTCAGAGGGTGGATGAACACCCCAGCTTCCCTGCCCTTTGGTGGGACAGTCTCGAGGCACAGTTTCTCAGAGAGTCTCCTGTGGGACAGGGCCCCAGATGCCAGAGTGACAGCACCTTCACTGTGAACCTTTGCTGGCTTTCCTCCCTTCCCTGTCTCACTTCCCTCTGGAGTCTTCATGGATAGAGAAAGGAAGGAAATCATGGTAAGTATAGTGCTTCCAATCATGAGGGCATTGCAACATCCATTTCTACACATTGAGTGTGCTACACATTGTAAGGGGACACACTGTTACATGAAATTTTCATTTCAGTCGTGTGTGAATACACTCACGTGCTGGGGAAATATGTTTCTCAACATGGGTCATGGTCAAAACATTCTAAAAGCATTGCCATCATGGGCCTCTGTGATTTTTGTCTTCCCAGGATCCCTTCTTCCTTTTTCCTGCAGTAGTAGCACTTCAATATTCCTCTCAACAAGGAAAGGGGACTTTGTCCCTAATTGGAAATAGTCTTTGTGGGACCATCAGTCAAGGTGTTACCTCATTCCTTGGTCAAAGATGGTCTTATGACCCATGATGGGTCAGTCAGATGATTGTTCCAGGGAATTTGAATCTAGAGAGGACACACAAAAGGGCTAAAAATAAAGATGCTTCATTCAAAAGGGATGGATGTCTGGATGTTAACATATATATGTTTCCTGCTACCTAGATCTTTGAACTTCCTTATTTGTTTTTTTTCCTTTCCAAGATTTGATTTTGTAGCTGTTGGGTTGGTTCTGTGAAATACCTGTGGATTACTTCTTCCCTTCCCTTCCCTTCCCCTTCCCCTTCCCCTTCCCCTTCCCCTTCCCCCCTTCCCTTCCCTTCCCTTCCCTTCCCTACCCCCCCCTTAGGGAGATAGAACTGTCTTCTGTTGCTGGAAACAAAAGAATCCTGCCATACCTGAGGACTGTGGAATTAGCTGAGACTTACTCTACTGTCCTTTGCCTATGTGGCTGGAAAATTACTTCTCTAAGCTTCAGTTTCCTCTCTTGTAAAAGGAGGATAGTAGCGCCAGATTGGAGAATATAGAGGATGTTTATATGGCCATTGGCCCTAGACCTTCAATTAATGGCAGCCACTATTGTGAACCAAATTTTAATCATCTCTCCTTTAATAGTCATGACTTTCCACTTACTAAATATCTGCAGAGTGGATGAATGAATACATATGACAAGGTAGATTTTCACAACTAAAACCCATGGCTGAATTTCTTTAAGGAGTTACAAACTACTTGGGTATTAAACATGTGATTTATTGTTCATAAACTTAATAGAAAATCTCTGTGACCTGGGGTGGGGCAAAAAGAGTTCTTACTAAGGACAACAAAAGCAAAGCCCATAAAAGAAAAAATTGATAATTGGACATGATCAGAATTGAAAACTTATGCTCTGTGAAAAACAATAGAGTAAAAAGACAGCCTAGAGACTAGGAAAAAATACACAAATCACTTATCAAAAAAAAAGACTCGTATTTAGGATATATAAGACCTTAAAAACACACAACCACTTTAAAAATGGGTGAAAGATTTGAGCAGACATATCACCAAAGAGGACCTATGGAGGGCAGAGAAGCACATTAGAAGATGTTCAGCGTCATGAGGCATTAGGGAAAGGCAAATTAAAGCCATAATGAGACACAATTACATATGTATTATAATGGCTAAAATAAAATTACTGACAATATCAGTATTGATATCCTGAAAAGAATGCAGAGCAACTGGAACTCTCCCACATTGCTGATGGGAATAAAACATGGTTGGCCTACTCTGGAAGACAATTCGGTGGTTTCTTATAAAGTTAAACATGCACTTACCACATGGCCCAGCAGTTCCAATCCTGAGAAACAAAAACTTACGTTCACACAAAACCTGTCCGCATATTTACAACAGCTCTGATCATAATCATCCCAACCTGGAAGCCACTAGTCACATACGCTAGTCCCAGTGAGGTGTGGGTAAGTATCAAGTGCACATCAGAGTTTGAAGACTTAGAACCAAAAAAAAAAAGAAAAAAGGACATGCATAAAACATAAATTTTTTATGTTGATTACATCTGGGAGTAGTACTCTTTTGGACAGAGTTGGTTAAATAAAACGTATTATTAATTTCACCTTCTTTTTACTTTTAAAAAATGTGGTTACTCGAAAGTTATAATTATATTATGTAGCTTAGGTTATATTTTAATTAGACAGCGCTGCTTTGGATGACACAATCAGGGAGGAATGGGGAGGTCTGGATTTTTCTCTCTTCATCTGGATCAGCAGGTGCAGGATGGCCCTACTCAGGGCTGAACAAGACACACCCAGGCTCCTGTGTCTGGGGTCCCTCTCCCTCCCTCCCAGTCTGCCTGAGAGGTGAATGCCTCTTTCCACATGGGCTTCATTTCCTGTCTGTCTGGTTTCTGCTAAGCTTCGGAGGAGAAGCAGGTGAGGCCAGGGTGAGACAGGGTTTGTCAGAGGTGGGGGTCAAGCAAGGGGTCAGGTGCTGGAGAATGTTGGACTTTTGTTAGACTTGAGCTTGGATTCCATTTTAGCCACTAGTTAGCTGTGCAGCCCTTGATCTTTCTTAGCCGCGGTTTCTTTCTGTGCAGGAGAGAAAAATCGTTCCCGGAGGGATTTCCCTGCCTGCGAGGGCTGTGGCGAGGGTGGGCAGGAGAGAGCGTGGGATGTAGCCAGAAGGCCTTTGGTGGTGGTCCTTCTGCTCCTGCTGCTCTCCCACCTTGGGCTCTGGTCTCCCTCCCTCCCTCTCCCCCTCCCCCTCAGTTGAACCCCGCAGCACTCTGCCCAACTTTTCTCCCTGATTCAGCAGTGAGAAATGCCAAGGCAAGCGTTCCCATGAAGCTGCTTGTCAGCAAACACCCACTCCTGCCTCCGCTCCCCCCATGTGTCAGCGACGGGTTTGGACTCCACGCGAGGCCCGGGGCCGTGCCAGCTCTAGGGCTGACTCACACCCACCCCGCTGCACTGAGACTTCGGGGCTGAACTCCCGGCCTATGAGATTAGAAATTGGAGACTCCCGAACACTGCAACAATCCAGGGGGGAGAAGCCCTCCAACTATCTACAGGGGTGCCTGCCATATCCCTGGATTCAGTTTCGAAGGCATAAAAGCCTTGGTTTCGAACATTTGTGCATGGCCTGTCTTTTTCACTTTTTCTCCTTTGCCTGTGGTTTCAGTGGAGCTGCTGCTAGTTAGCCTTGTTGCACGCCTGCTACTGCTGTGCTGACATCAGACGGTAGGTAGGTCCGCTGGAGCCTTATCAGCTGCATAGATTTTTATCAAGGGAGCTTTATTAAGTACCTGTTTGGGCAGGCACTATGTGAGGCTCTGTGGAAGGGAAGTTACATGGACAGGTCTCTTGGGGCTCGCACACATGGTGGGTGTGGTTGCTACCAGGTAGGGCTGTCCTGATCTCCAGGACTTTAAGAGCTGGAAGGTTCTGTTGGATCCCAAGTTCAGAGGGTCATGTGGCTTGAGGACCTCAGAATTAGACCTGGGGTGGAACCTTGGGCCACCAAAAGAAACCCTGTTCCATGATAGGGGGGCAGTGTGGTATGGCGGTCTAGCACATGGGTTTTGGCATCTGGTAGCCGTGAGTTGGCATCTGGACTCTTCCACTGAGGAGCCCCCTGGCTTCAGAGTCTGATTTACTTAGGCCTCAGTGTCTCAGCTGATCCCTGGGGTCACAATACCAGTCTCACAGCTCGTGATGAGAATGGGACACCTGCCCTTTATTGAGCTGCTGCTGTGTGCTATGTACCATGCTAAGTACTTTCCAAGGGTTTTCAAATTCCTCTAACAACCCCACAAAGCAGATATCGGTTTTAACCTGCATTTTACAGGTGAAGAAACTGAAGCTTAGCGAGGTTAAATAATATGCCCAGATATAAATTCTAGTACTCTGCCCCACATGCCAACTGGCTCAACATTCTCCATGTGGGTGCTCAGATGGGGGCAGGGAAGGGGGCTTCTGGAGCACGTGGGGTAGGGGCACAGGTGGCTGAGAGTCCTCCCCTGGGAAGCTGGGAGGGTGCAGGAGCTGGGACTGTGTGTGAGCTAAGGCTCCAGGCCTCTCAAGCATGCTCTACTGTTCCATCCAACTTCACTCGCAAAACACACACTAAAGGTTGAATTGGAGAACTTCAAGATGGCGACCACAGAGCATCAAACTCTGAGCGCAGGGGGCGCCCCCTGAGGGCTGGGCCTGTGTGACTGCCCTGAGCAAACGGTCACAAAGCTGACACTATTTTAAATGCTTTTTATGGCATAAGCTTTTTTTTTTTTAAAGATTTTATTTATTTATTTGACAGAGATAGAGACAGCCAGCGAGAGAGGGAACACAAGCAGGGGGAGTGGGAGACGAAGAAGCAGGCTCCTAGCAGAAAAGCCTGATGTGGGGCTCAATCCCATAACGCCAGGATCACGCCCTGAGCTGAAGGCAGACGCTTAACCACTGTGCCACCCAGGCGCCCCTGGCATAAACTTTTCTAAAGCGAGAAGTAAATGTGTGTGTGTGGCTTGCTATGTATTAGGTTTCCTAAACTGGGAGTGGACTCATCTACATGGATGTGTATATTTTATTTTATTTTATTTTTTAAAAGATTTTATTTATTTATTTGACAGAGAGATAGCCAGTGAGAGAGGGAACACAGCAGGGGAGTGGGAGAGGAAGAAGCAGGCTCCCAGCGGAGGAGCCTGATGTGGGGCTCGATCCCATAACGCTGGGATCACGCCCTGAGTGGAAGGCAGATGCTTAACAACTGCGCTACCCAGGCGCCCCCTGGATGTGTATATTTTAAAATAGCCAACAGCAGCTCAGCCCGTGTGACTTGGGGAAAATGAGTGCGCTGTCTGGCCATCTGTATACACGGTGTCTTGGTTGCCTGCTCAGTGGCCACACTGAGACTCCGGAGCATATAGTGCTCCTTCCTGCCCAGTCCGAAGAGTGTTCAGTTCATACCTTCCTTGGGAGGGAGAATAGTGCAGTGGCTAATAGTGTCCATTCCAAGGACTCCAAATACTTGTGGTTCTTGACCAATCTCCTGATTCTGCAACTTTCTTGCCATTTGACCTTGAGCCAGCTACTTACCTCTTTGGAAGCTCAGTTTTGCCAACTGTAACATAGGCCGATGGTACCCCCAAATCCTCTGACCCTTTGGAGATTATAGTGACAAGGGCATGAAAAGCATCCGGCATGGTCCCTGGTGTATACTGACATTCACTGGGTGTTGACCACTGTCATTATTCCTGAGTTTAAGAACAGCATCAGAACTTAAGAAGTGTGTGTGTGTGTGTGTGTGTGTGTGTGTGTGTGTGTGTGTAGAGGAGTAGTTAATTATCAAACTGAAATGGTACTGGGTATAAGATGAATGAATGAATTCTGAGACTTTTTCTCAGTAGTTTATTATCTGATAATAATGCCTGAGGTGTGTTCAGCATTTTATAGTCCCTAAAGCACCTCCTTACATGTAATTCCATTTTAGCCCCACAAGAGCCCTGCAAAGGAAGAGGGGCAAGACATTTATTCTCCTGTTTTACAGATTGAGAAACCAGAGGCCCAGAGATGAGTGACTGCTCATTTACTCAACTGTTGTTTAATGGGCACTGACTGTGCAAGACACTATGTTAGATTTGGGGATAAAAATGAGTAAGAGCCTTTTTTCCCTGCCCTTTTGAAGAAATTACTGTGGGTCAGGGTGGCTAGAGCAGGCTTGCAGGGGGATGCTGACCTTAAGGAAGTGTATCTGTCAGGATAAATCAGGTGATGGTGCAGAAATAGCAACAACACATTTCTGTGGCTTAAAAAAAATGAAGATTTATTTCTCATTCATGCTATTGGTCCATCATGGGTCAGCTAGTGGCTCTGCTCCCCCTAATTTCACTCTGAACCGGACAGAGGGAGCAGCCGCAGGTTGGAATATTGCTGGTTGTTGTGGCAGGGGAAACGGATCTGAAGTTGGGGGGGGGGTCTCACACCAGCAGTCAGATTCTCCACTCTTGCACCAGACTTTTAATAGCGTTGCACCCAACCACAGGGGCAGGGCAGGAAGTAAAATTCCACCATGTGCCCAGAAGGCAGAGAGCTGGAACTATTTGGTGAACAGATGAATAACTACTCCAGCTGGGCAGCCTCCGAAGGGTGGGTAGAAATCAGATGAATATTGGTCGGGTGGGTTTGGTGGGGAGAATAGAAGGATGAAGAAGATGTATTGGGGCCTTAAGGAGATGGAGGCAGGTAGAGGGAGTGGGGGATGGGAAACAATGGGAGAGACAGGAGACAGAAATGTGCCAGGCACTGGGGGAAGGAATAGTGAGTCTGCCAGTCTGGCTTGGAAAAATCTAATTCAACAGTTTATTTAACGAACACTGACTAAGCTCCTATTGTGTATTACGCGCCAGGGATGCAAAGAAGGAAAAGCAAGATGCTTGCCTTTGAACAGCCCACAGTCCAGTAGGAGAGCTAGATTTTGTACATGGAACAAAGGGGGCACCTGGATGGCACAGCGGTTAAGCGTCTGCCTTCGGCTCAGGGCGTGATCCTGGTGTTATAGGATCGAGCCCCACATCAGGCTCCTCCGCTATGAGCCTGCTTCTTCCTCTCCCACTCCCCCTGCTTGTGTTCCCTCTCTTGCTGGCTGTCTCTATCTCTGTCGAATAAATAAATAAAATCTTTTAAAAAAACCAAACAAACAAAATATAAGATTAGCCAGTGCTTATGCTTGCCAGATACTTTTCCAGGATCTGTAACACATTTGAACTCATGTAATCATCATTGTAACTTAACGACATAGATGCTATGATGATTCCCATTTTATGAGTGACAAAACTGAGGCATGGGATGGCTGATGGATAGCAGAGGTGGGCTTCAAGTCCAGGCATTCTAGGTCCAGTTTTTGTGCTCTTAATCCTAAAACTTCACTCTACTGTTTTTTGTTTGATAACTTGTAAGTTGGGGCTGTGCCTGTAATCTTGGATGGCAAATAGTTTTGCCTGGAGATCCAGAATGATAGATTGTTATTGGCTGCTTGGAGCTCCATGTTGGGATGGTTTCCAAGACGAAGCTGGGACTCGGGGAGGAGAGAATGATGTGATTAATTACTAATGCCTGCCATGGCATGAGAGGTGGTATTGTCAGCACAATACATTTGGTAACCCTGGTCTATTTAATGCCTAGAGCAAAGTGGATTTGATCAATTTATTAACAAGCAGAGTCAAAACCAAACAACCAATTCATTGACTGTTTGCCTCACTTTTCAATCTGTTTTCTTACTTTAAGGCTCCATCACGTTTATGGCAGCCTAGGTATTCCTTGTTTGAACAGTTAGCTTTCCTTTCTGGAGATTAATGTTTAAAATATCAAAACTGTAACCCCTCAGGCAAACATAACACCTTAATTGTCAAAACAACAAAAGTATCAGCCATGGCCCATGTTCAATGCATCACTCCCCTGGTGGGGTCATCGACTGGAACGGCATGGCCATGATGATAACTAAAAAAGGATTCTAATTGCTGAATCTGATTTCTGTACAAGGAAGAATCCATCAGCTAACTTGGGGAATTCAGCTACGAGAAAACCCAGCTGTAGCATGCATCATTAGTGGAATTTCCTGCCTGGAAGTGTTGTAAGGCTTTCCTCTGCAGGGGAGGTTCTAGAAGCATTGTCTCCGTGCATCCCCAGCCCCTGTCTCTTTTCTTGACTTTTCTTTTCTGGGTACCACTTCTATCTGCCCAGACTTTCATTTCTTTCATATTATTTCCCATACATTCCTAGGAATGGATCCCAAATCTAGTTGCATGGAGATACAGATAGAACTCGGAGCTCAGCGCTCAGATGATAAATAGGTTTCCTCTCCCGGGCCAGCTCTGATCAATTGCCTGTGGCTACCAAAATGCTGAGCTGAGAGAGTTTGCAATGGACGCAGCCTGAAAACATACAGGCATTTATTAGTGATGTCTGCTATGAGCGTGGTCTAGGGACAGTAATTTGTGTAGGCTTCCCCTGGCTCTGCCAAGATGGAAAGCCTGCACTGTTCCTATAGCTGTGATGTTAGTGAATGAGCTTGTTTGGTCTGAGAAGATGCTGGTTCAAGTCCTATCTCCTCTCTTTCAGTGTGACTCTCAGATACGTCACTTACCTTTTCTCAGTCGTAATAAAACTCGAGTAAAAATAATCCTTCTTATGGAGTGATTGTAATGTTGTAGGGGTCTCTCCACTGCAGAGACATACAAACAAGAGCTTGTTTGTAAGAAAGAATAGATACAGATATATGGAAGACATATACACAAGAGTAACACTGGTGTGATAATTGCTATGACAAGGGAGATTCAGAGTATAAGAAAGCACATATGGGGACACTCAAACAGGTTCAGGGTCGTCAGGACTTCCTGGAGGAAGGGTTTTTTAAGCCGAGACCCAAAGGATGACTAGCGTTAGCCATATTGTAGGACACTTTCCAGATGCTACTTCTTTTCATGACCGCATGCCACCCGGAATTGGAACATGTTTTCAGATAAGGTCTTTCCAGTGCTTACAGTGAGACCCTTTCCGTACTTGCTCTGGAATCTTTTCTTTGTTAATGTACCCCACAGAAAAATCAGCTCCTGGAATCAAGTTTTACAAGATGACAACGAGAGGAGTACCAGGTTGAGAGCGCCATGGTGGGTCAGGAATGGGGTTCTAGGGATTCTCTGTCCAGCTAGTGTCGGTTCCCACTGATTCTCCCCTGGAAGGAAGGGAAGCTGATGAAGGTTCTAGGACAGAATGAGGGAACCACTATCTGTTTTAGATTGGGCCAGTGGTTGACGAACCTATGCCTTAACCAGAGCTTTTCCCATTCCACATAGATCTGTTTAGAAATAACAAGAGCATTGACAGCTGCTATTCAAAGTCATGTCCCAATTTGTTCAGCTTTTAATAGGCATTACTTGCTGTTGTTGAGAATAATGCATCAGTCTTGAACATTTGCTGTGTGACAGGCACCAGCTAAGCTCTATGTGCTTGAGCTGGATTATCTGTCTCAAGAAGAAGCTTCCAGGGCACTTGGGTCGCTCAGTTGGTTGAGTCTGCCTTTAGCTCAGGTCATGATCCCGGGGTCCTGGGATCCAGCCTTGCATTGGGTTCCTTACTCAGCGTGGACTCCTTCCCCTCCCCCGACCCTCTGCTCCCTGATCATGCATGGGCTCTCCATCTCTCAAATAAATAAATAAAATCTTTATTAAAAAAAAAAAAGAAGCTTCCTCCATGTCTTCTAACACATGAAATGCTGGTGCAAAGATTGTCTTCCCTTTTCCTTGCTGCTTATTAAAGCTCTCCTCATCCTGCATGCTCCATCTCAAGTCCTACCTCTTCTATGAAACTGGCCATGAGCACTCCAGTGCCTATCATCCCTCCACCTAGCTGTTCACCCCCGTCAGCCTCTGCCTTCCATCTCTTGAAACAAGAATCATAGCATTTTGGTGCTCTGACTCACCTGTCCCTTTCTAGCTGCACTTCTGCCTTATGACCTGTCTCTCGGACAGTCTGACCACAGTCAGCCTGGTCTCTCTGCCTGCAGTTCCTGCCTCTGTCTGCTCCATCCTGGGCAGTGCAGACAGACTGGATTTTCTAAAGTTCAGACTTGCGTGAGTCACCTGTGCACATGGCTCCCGGGGAGTATGGTTCAGCACAGCGTGGTGCCACCCAGCGGACATGATCTGAGAGGGGAAGGGCGGGCTCCTCGAGAGGGTGGCGGTGGCACCATGGAGAACAAATTTATGAACTTACGTTTGATGATGATCGGAACACAAGCAAATGACTTCTGTGTCCCAACCAAGCACTGGCTTCAAGTGACAGTCATCTGTGGTTCTGGGTTAGGAAATCTGGCCGATAAATTAACTGAGTCCCAGAGTTTTGAGTACAGTGAGATACCGAACATTCCCCAAATACAGTGCCAGGTCATGCTGGTCGACAGCTAGAGCCCAAGCCCTGCCATGTAGGTGCCCTGGGTGTGACTTGGGCTGTTGAACTTAGCACAGGAGCTACTGCTGTCCTTTTGATATAATGCTTTCATGTTCCTGAGGACTCAGTTCTGCCTTCTCCAAAACACTAGAGCCCACACAAGGGCCAGCCCAGTCCAGTACCTCTTGGACTTTAGTATTACCATATGTTGAGAATGAAGAGAAAGATGGAAAAAAAAAAAAACCACCCAAAAAACAGAAAAGTTCCAGTGCCTGATCTTTAATCCACACCAATTTCTCCTCCCCCCTTTTTTTTGGTAATCTCTACACCCAATTGTGGGGCTTGAACTCATGATCCTGAGATCAAGAGTCACATGCTCTACTGACTGAGCCAGCCAGGGGTCCTTAATCCACACCAATATCACTTCCAGCAATTTATCCCAGATGTATCTGCCCGTATGTGGAATGACGGCTGCCATACATGCCAAGGGCTGGCTCGATGGCGGTAGTGGCAGGTCCGAAGCAGCCTGCACACTCATCAGTAAGGGCTTGGCGAATAAGGTCTGGTACGTTTGTAACTGCGGTTTTTCAGCCTGGTTGCACATTCAGGTCACCTGGGTGTGGTACAGTAGGACCATCTCCAATTCTCTGCCACTTCCCCTATGGAGAGATAGAGTCTAATCCCCCTTCTCTTAAATTGGAATAGCCTCTTGTTTAGGGACTTGCTTGACCAATAGAAGGAGAATAAATAGCTAGTCTGAGACCTCCAAGGCTAAGTTATAAGAAGCTTTGTGGCTTCTGCATTGGCCTCTCGGAACTTAAGCTCTGGGATGAGTCCCCTGCTATGTAAAAAGTCTGACTATCCTGAGACCACCATACTGTGAGGACGCCCAAGTTAGCTGCATGAGGGGGGGGCGGGTTGGGGGGAAAGAGAGCGAGAGAGAGCGCTGTATTCAGCCCCAGCCCAGGCACTAGGCATGTGAATCAGAAAGCACTTTTGTGTATTTCAGCCTCTGCAAATATGATGTGGACAGTAACCAAGGATTCCAGGTGATGTCAGAATCAAAGTCCCAGATCCATGGCTCCAATCAAACCATTCCTGCCATCTCCTAGCCATCCAGACCACCCCGCCGAGCCCCCCCACACCTCCCACAGTCACTGTGGAGCAGAGACAAGCTGTCCCCATGGTGCCCTGCCAGAATTCTTGGCCCTCCAAATTGTGAGCATAATAAAATGGTCATTGTTTTCTGCTTCTTAACTTCCGAGGTGGTTTATTGCAGAGAACAGATAACTGGAACTCCTGGGGGGTCTTTCAAAATCTTCCCAGACCATTCTAATGAACAAGCATGTTGAGAATCACTGGTCTATACAATTAAATGCTATCCATCCATTTGAAATGAATAAAGAAGCTCTCTGTGGGGCCACCTGGCTGGCTCCGTCGTGGAGCATGTGACTCTTGATCTCAGGGCTGTGCATTTGAGATTGTTAAAAAAATTAATGAATAAACTTAAAAAAAAAAGCAGCTCTCTTTGTTCTGCTCTGGTATGATATCCAACTTGTATTGTCAAGGGGCAATTAGAAAGTCACTGGGACAATTTTTATACTATGCTACCATTTGTGTAAAAGAATTATGTACCTATGGATCGCTTCTGAAATAGTATATAAGAAAGTGGTAAGTAACATTTTTGGTCTCAGAGAGGGAGAGTGGATGGCTGGGGATCTGAGGAAACATTTTTTATACCCTGTGATAGCTTTCGTATTTTGAAACACGTATGTGCACCAATTTAATGGTAAAGAAATTCTGCCTGTTGCTTAGTGAATCCTTTAGCCTGAGCTGGCCTCAGCCTTCATTTCCAGGCTTATTATTCACTCCTCTGATTTTACACTAAAAACTGGTTGTGTTCAGCAGAATAACGCCTTCTTCCCCTCCCCCCTCCCCGAGATGTGTTAATGCCTGGAATCTGTGAGGAACTTTGCAGATGTGATCCAATTAAGTAGTTTGAGATGAAGACATAATCCTGGATGATGTGAGGGGCCCGAGGTAATCACGAGAGTCCTTGTGAGTGAGGGCGGGAGACAGAAGTCAGAGAAGGAGAGCGGGGGAAGTTAGAGGTGAGAGTGATGTGGCTGCTGACTTTGAAGATGAAGGAAGAGGGGCCCTGAAGCCGGGAATGCCGCAGCCTCTGGAAGCTGGAAAAGGCAAGGAAACAGATCCTCCCCTTCCCAGAGCCGCCAGGACCAAGGCAGCCCTAGGAACACGGTGATTTTAGTCCAGCGAGACGCATTTCAGACTTCTGACCTCTAGAACTGTGAGATAATTAATTTATGTTGTTTTAAACCACCAAGTTTGTGGTAATTTGTAACATCAGCCATAGGAAACTAACGCACTAGTGTTTCTCCAGATGGTGTTCAAAGAAATAGGCCTTTGAGGGAATATTAATGAAAATAATTAAAAAGTTCTCCAAAGTAAAAAAAAACAACAACAAACAACAAACCCAACAGAGTATTATAGTTTTTAACCAAGTTAAATGAGGTATAATTTACACACAAAATGTACAGCAAAATACATGCCTTTTATGTGTACGGGTTAATGAGTTTGACGTATCTATACGTCCACGTAACCTACCATCCCAATCAAGAGTACCCCCCTTTCCTATCCCCACAACCTGCCCCACGTAACCACTGACTTGCTTTTTTCACTAGACAAATAATTTTTTTAAAGATTTTATTTATTTTCTTTTCAGAGAGAGAGAGAGAGAGAGAGAGAGAGAGACAGTGGGGGGAGAGCAGAGCAGGAGGGAACAAGGATCTCAAGCGGACTTGGCGCTGAGCACAGAGCCCAGCGTGGCGCTTGATCCCACGACCACAAGGTCATGACCTGAGCAGAAAACCAAGAGTCGGACGCTTAACCGACTGAGCCACCCAGGTGCCCCTAGACAAATTAGTTGTAACTGCGGGGTTTCCCAGGATCTTTAGCATGTTGAGAGGGTTGTGAATGTGCAAGGAGACATGCTGTGATTGGAGGCTGCATCTCTAGGTTGTTTGTGACCTCTGGTCCTTTTGGGTCCAGAGCATCTCACAGGATGAGGGGCTCTCAGAATACACCTGAGAAATGCTTTGCTGCTCACCGGGCTCAGCTCAGGCATTTCCTCCCTCTTGGAGTACCCATCTCTCTCCTTGGAAAACATACTCATGGATGAGCGCCTCCGTGAAGGAGATCTTTCCCTTGGCTAAAGTCTTATATTCTTTGTTTCACAACTCCTGCAGCACACACATTGTATAACCGTTAATATTATAGCACTATTATATTTGCATTATAGATACATGGTTGTATAGACTTTTCTGAGGGCAGTGAATGCTATTTGCTTTACTGTTACATGATTACCAAGAAATGCTCAAGTGTTCATCAGAGTCAAAGAAGCGATGCCCCAAGGTAATTGTTGAGCTGCCCTAGACTTGGAGCCCTCACTTGCTAAAACATTTTTAAGCTCTGCTTCAGCAACCCATAGGTGTGTGAGTTTAATGGGCTGATGGTGAATGACTCCCTCATCTTCTTACCCCACACCCAGCCCAGCACATTCCTGAGTCCTATGGATTTTTCTTCTGAGTGGTCTCTCCCATCCTTAGCTTCCTTTCTATGCCAGTGGGCTTGTTCAGGTTCTTACCATGTCTCACCTGCATTTTTAAAATAACATCCTAGATGGTCTCTCTGCCCTCGGTCTTGCTCCTTCTCTCATGTATGTTCCATTCTAATGCCAAGATCCTGATCTCGTTCTTCTGCCTAAAAACCTCAACATAGTTGCCCGTTGCTTATAAGATCACATCAGAAGGGCTAGCATGGCAAACTCGGTTCTCCCCACATGGGACTCTTTGCCTCTTAAGCTTCATGTCCTGTTCTGCTTTTCCACGTCCCCCTTGTTCCAATGACTGTGGCTCCTCACAGCTTCATGGGCACACTGTGTCCTTCCAAGGTACCATGTTGTTCCTTCAACTTGGGATGCCCTTCCCCTTCTCCATCTGGCAAACATCTAGTCATTGGAAGACTGTTTCAAATATCACTCCAGGAAGACTTCTCTTCTTCCCGAGGTGCAATGAAATCTTTTGCTTCATTACATGTCAGTAGTAACTGTGTACATTTCTCTGGCATAGCTCTTACCTAATTGCATCACAATTACAATGTATTGGTTTAGATGCTGTCTCCTCTCTACAATGTGAGATGTGTGAAACACAAGTGACCCACTTTATATTTGTATCCCCGGCACTCAGCACAGTGCCTAGCAAAATGTATTTGTGACAAATAACGACCAACACTTAGTGAGTTTTTACTATGTGCCAGGCATTGCACTAGGTATCTTTGTGTTAGCTTGATGATCTCACTTATTTCTCACACAGCCCTAGAGGAAGATCGCGTTGTTTGTTTTGCAGAAGAGAAAACTGAGCCTTGGAGTAGTCAGAAACTTTCTGGTACAGCTATTTCTATCTCACATAACCAGTAAGTAGTAGAATTTGTATTTGAACCTGGGTTTATCCATTTGTTCTCCTAATACTAGCTATTAGTATTTCTTGAATGAATGATTAAGTGAATGAATGCATGAACACAGTTAGTTACTTGAATATTTAAAGTGTGTACCTTCAAGCAGCAGACCAGGACCATTTCCTTGGCTTGGAAAAGGCAGAGGGAGGCTCTGGGCAGAGGTGATAGTGGGAGTAAATCCTGAAGATAAGGGGGTGCAGACTCAGAGAAGTGAGAGGACATGCCCCAGGATGCAGAGTAGTAAGTGGCAGAGTCAGAATTTGAACTCAGGTGGGTTTCCAGGACGGGGGCCCTGAAGCAACCTTCCCCAGCATTACTGGGTAGACTCTCCATGCTCCTCTGTGGAGCTGGCCTCTCTCGTGTGCTCCATCTCATCCTCTTCCACCTATGAGAACTTCATCAGCAATTTCTTCCCTCTCCCTCAAACAATCATCAATGGATTACTTTCATCCACATATGCACATGCTGTATTTTCTCCTCCTTGGGGCTTTGCATGTGCTGTTCCCTTTACCTGCCATGCTGTTCCAGGAAATATTTGCAAAGCTTGTCTCTTCGTTTCCTTTGGATCTTTGCACAAGTATCATCTGACCATATTATGCTAAAGGGCAAAAATTGCAGAGCTATGCTCTCCTCTCCTTTTGGAAACAAAAAGAAGGAAAAATGTGAAAACAGAGTTTTAAATTTTTTTTTTTAAAGTGCAAAAATTTCACCCTCCCTTTCCCATTTTCATTTTACTTCATAGTATTTATCACCACTTGACATGTATAGACCATTCATTTGCTCCTCCAGGGCAGGGATTTTTCTTTTTCTTTCTTTTCATTTCTATGTCTCAGCACCTAGAATAGTATCTAGCACACAACAAGCCCTAATGAATATTTGTAGAAAGACGGATTCCGGATTCCGTGACTTCCCTTCTCTGACATCCCTGCTGGTTTGTAGCCATGCTGTGATTTTTCCTTACAAAGAGGGATAGCTATTCAGAAGGATATTACCACCCACTGATTTCACTCAGAAGTTCCTAGGGCAGAGCTCCTCAAACTTTGCCCTGCATTTGAATTACCTGGGGCTCTTGTGAAAATGCAGCTTCTGAGGCAGCAGGTCTGGGGGCCTGAGACTCTGCATTTCTGACCAGGACCAGGTCATGTAGATGCTGGGGATCCAGACCACACATTGATTGGGCCAGCTGCTTTGTTCAGCTTAAGCACCATTCTTTTTTTTTTTTTTTTTTTTAAGGAATAGGGTGAGTACACATATTTACATAGCATATTTACATGCTGACAGTGTCAACATGACCCTGAGTGCAGGCAGTTCTGTGGTCAGTGCGTCTCTAGCTGTAGGTTGCCTGGTTTGTACGGAGAGTTTCATCCATCATTCTAGATGCCGCAGGAGGAAATGTTGGTAGTTAGTCTGTTGAATGAGGACTGTCCATTGTTCTGGGCGATGTAATTTAGTTTAGTTTTGGTGTGTGTGTACGCATGCAAGAAGAGTAGTATTGACACTAATAAGTTTCCTAGCAATTGTCTGATGCAATTTGCCAGGTTTTGGCATGAAATCAATACGAGGACAAGTCCTGCCTTTCCACTCAGAGGATTATTACATCACTCCGCTTCTGTCTAGAGAACAATGTGGAGTGCTTCCTATGATCATCCCCAGGATCAATGAGTTTTAAAATCATAGAGACTCCCCACGCGGTGTGCGTGGTTTGTGTGTGCCACAGAGGGACCCAGCTGGGGAAGGGCAAGTGGAGACTGAAAACCAGCTGGCACGCCTTTGCCAAGCCAGGTGTTCTGGCTGGAGGTGCATTGCCTTTTTCACCTAGGGAGGGTGCCTTTTTGCAAACTGAACAAAAGTACCTGATGTTTGATGACTCTGGTGCTAAAGCTGGAGAGGGCTGCAGAGGCAAATGGGGAGGGCTGAGCACAGCACTTGGGCTTCAGGGAAGTGGAGATATAGAGGACCAGAGCACTTGTCTCACTTTTTTCCAGCATCTAACATTTATTAAGGTCTTACGATGCAGGAGGCACTGAACCAATTGCTTTACGTTCATTGTCTTGTTTGTTCCCTACTGTAGCAACCCCTAAAGTTAAGTAGGGCACCTCGTTGGCTCAGTTGGTTAAGTGTCTGCAAGCGTCTGCCTTCGGCTCAAGTCATAATCCCGGGGTCCTGGGATTGAGCCCCACATCGGGCTCCCTGCTCAGTGGGGATCCTGCTTCTCCCTCTCCCTCTGCTCCTCCCTGCCACTAAACCCCAATTTCACTTGCTCTCTCTCTCAAATAAATAAATAAATAAATAAAATCTTTAAAAAAAGTTAAGTATATTATTATTTATTTCATCCTTGCTTACAGGGATGTAAAACTTGGAGCAGTTAAGTGACTTGCCTAGGGTCATAGAACTCTGCTGAATCTAATTTTTAAAAATGCACATCATGACCCTCTGGTAAATATTAAATTAATTAAGTTAAATTCAAGTACAAATTGCATCATGTCAAAGATTTTATTTAAGTCATTAATTAGTGTGAGAACCAGTACAATGTTAAAGTGTACCCAAAGAACTTTCGAGAATTTAGGTCGATGCAGGTGACTTAACCAAGAAATCTAAGAAAGTTGTGGTAGCCTGGATAATGCCCCTGCACCCTCCAAAGATGTCCACGTCCTGATTCCTGGAACTTATGACTATGTAAAAGAGACTCTGCTGATGTAATTAAGTTGAGGATTTTGAGATGGGGAGATTATTCTGGATTATCTGGGTAGTCTGGTATCATCACAAGTGTCCTCATACAAGGGAGATAGGAGTATCGGAGTGAGAGACAGAAGAGGGAACCAGAGGTGAGAGTGATGTGCTTTGTAGAGGGAGGAAGAGGCCACAAGCTACAGAATGTGGGGGACCCTAGAGGCTGTACAAGGCAAGGAAACGCATCCTCTTCTAGAGCCCCCAGGAGAAACCAACCCGGCTGACACTTGATTTTGGCCCAGTGTTGTTTTAAGCCCTAAAATGTGGTACATTGTTACAGCAGCACGAAATTAATACAGAAAGATTACTGGATTAGATAGAAAGCTTGTTAATGTCCAACAGGGCCATAAACTATAACCCTTGGAGCTAATTCTTCCACCAGAGTTAAATTATTTGCATCTTTCCTGGACCAAAATTTGCAAGTTAACCTCTGCCCCTGCAGAGATGAAAATTGCCTGGTCAGTAGAAAGTCAAGTCCAACACTGCGCCAAAAGAACACCCAGTACTCTCTTCTGGATATTCCCAAATTTAGGGCACTCTCCTGGATAGCCAGGAAGTGGAGGAGCTGGGATTTGAACTGGGTTCTTCCAAGTGCAGAGCTTAGGCTCTTCACCGTTAAGAGACGTACCTGCCCACTAGCGTTAGTTGGTAGAGGAGCAAGCCCAGCTGGGACAAAGAAAATTGTGCATAGGAATTGAGAACATAGCTCAAAGATTGCCAAAGTGAAGTTACCAACTCTTTCATGGTGCTTCCTCTGAATGGAGGACTTGCTCCCTTCCTCTCCGATGGTGGAAATTCCTGCTCTGGGGCACCTGCTGACTCAGTAGAGCATGCGACTCTTGATTCGGGGTTGTAAGTTCAAGCCCCACATTGGGTGGGGAGATTCCTTAAAAAGAAAATCTTTAGGGGCACCCGGGTGGCTTGGTTGGTTGAGCGTCCAGTCCAACTCTTGGTTACAGCTCAGTTCATGATCTGAGGGTCCTGGGATCGGGTTCCATGCTCAGCACGGAGTCTGCTTGTCCCTCTCCCTACCTCTACCCCCGCTTGCATTCTCTCTCTCTCTCTCAAAAAAATAAGTGAATGAAATCTTTAAAAATAAATAAAATCTTAAAAAAAAAAGAGAAATTTCTGCTCTAGCTCTCTGAGAACTTAGAGTCAAGCTTTTAATAGGTGGTTTAGATAGGTTCCTGGTTGGTGTAACTTGAGAGGTGTGAAGCTAAAATGCCCCCCCCTTCCCCACCTTGTTTAGGAGCAAAGGTCCCTGAAAGTCCCTCCTTTAAAAATATGTTACTTGGTTAAGCATCATAACACCTTGCCCAGTAAATGCCTGATGAAAGTTTGAATTGCGTGTGGCTTGGGGGAAGGGAGGGGTGAAGAATTTGGGGTTGGGGACTAGCTAGCAGGAGCAAGTGAGTGGTGCCAAGAACGCGCATGGCCTTCTTAAGAGATGGTGCAGTGAAGGTCCTGACTGAGGTGGGGAACTTTTATAGGGAAGTTAGATCTGTGGTTGGACAGGTAAAGTGTGGGCCAGTGTCTTGAATGAGGGCTGGGAGTATAAGTTTACCATATAAAGTAATTATTCTTGACACATATGAGCATTAGAATAAACTGGGGAGAATTAAGAAATACTAATGCACCAGCCCTACAGCAGTTTCCTAGGGTTGCCACAAAGTACCACAGACTAAGTAAACAAAAATTTATTTATTATGGTTTTGGAGGCTAGAAGTTCAAGATCAAATTGTCAACAGGGTTGGCTGCTTCTGGGGCCTCTCCTTGGTTTGGAGTTAACCATCTTTCCTTGTGTCTTCACATGGTCTTCCCTCTGTAACTGTGTCCAAATTTCCTCTTCTTATAAGGACACCAGTCAGATTGGATTAGGGTCCCTCCAAAAGACCTCATTTTAACTGAATTACCTTTTTAAAGATCCATCTCCAAATCTAGTCACATTCTGAGATCCTGAGGGTTAGGACTTCAACATAGGAATATTGCGGGGACACAGTTCAGCTTATAACAGACCCCATCCCCAAAGGCTGCTTCAGGCCCTCAGGAATGGGGCTGAGGCTTTGATATGGAAAGTTCCATTGTATTGCACGCTCAGGAATGAGAACCATTGCTGTGGGGTCTACACTGCACGGAACTGGGAATGAAAGCTGAGGATGGAGGGGGCAGACTTGTCTGCCGGTGCAAGCTGTGTACCTGGCTCACCAGGAGGGCTTTGGGAAAATCATTCAAAGATGCTGAGCAATAGCGGTTTCATCTGTAAAGTGAAGACAATAATTTTGCCTGCCTTCAAGCAAGAGGCTGAACCGGATACTTTTTGAGGTTTCTTTCAGACCTAAGATTTCTTATTCTGGAAGCAGCTGTAAGGTCAGTTTATGGTGGTGGCGAGTGTTGGAGGGGACAGGAGGAGAGTCACTTTTAATGTGCTAATGACCACCACTGTAGCCATCCCAGCCCCACCACCATGACCACCATTAACAACATCACCAACATCACCAGGTTCGCCAGCATTATTATAAACATCATCACCATTGCCAGTGCTCTCTCTGCGCCTCCTCCCCCACCGGCACCAGCGGCTTCATCAAACTCAGATCCCTGTGCCTGTGCTCCATAGTTTCCTGTGCAAGGGGCTGAAAGGCTCCAGTTGAAGGCTGGGGCATGATCTTTCTTTTCATTGTTCCATTTAGGACTTGGTCAGTAAACAGTGACATAAGCCCAACCAAACACGGAATAGGCAAAACAGAAACTTACTGGCCCATATAAGAGAGAAGGCCAAGGGCAGCTCTGACGTCAGGCATGGCAAGATTCTGGGCTCACAGATGTAATCACGTGTCTGGCCTTTCTGTGTGGCTTGCGCTCTGTTGGCTCAGTCTCAGGCTCCCTGTGGTAGCAAAATGGCTGCTCTGGCCTCTGTCCTCTCAGATTTCTGGTACAACAGAAAAAAAATCATGGAATTAAATGAGTCAAAAAATATTTATTGAAGGGAGCCTAGGGGGGCTCAGTCGCTTAAGCGTCCAACTCTTGGTTTGGGTTCAAGCCACAATCTCAGGGTCCTGGGATTGAGACCCCCATCCCGGGAGTGGGCCACCTTGGGGATTCTCTCTCTCTGTCTCCCTCTGCCCCTCCTCTCCCTCTGCTCTTCTTCCCCTCACACACACTCTCTCTCTTTCAAGTAAATAAATCTTTTAAAAATTTTTTATTGAGGGCTCCCTACATGTCATAGGCTCTTCTATATGCTACGGATACAGAAAGAGAACAGCCTCCTCTTGTCATGGGGCTTTCACAGGAGGGCCATGGGCACTCTGATTGGATGTCTTTGGACACCTGCCATCCATGAGCCAATCACTGTAGCCAAGACTATGGGATGTGCTGATTGGCTTGGGCTGGGTCACGTGCCCCACTTAGGCGATGCAGCTTTCTTTTTGAGTGTAGGGACTATGTCACAGTTCTATTTGTGGTGTGCCCCCAGGGCACTACTCAGGGACTTGCCCATAATAAGCATGAGAAATGACATGAAAGGAGTGAACAACTGAGTAAGCAGAAGACAGAAAGCGTATGATAGGCAAATGTATAAAAACACTTTAAAAGTGGACAGGTCTGAACAAATCATACCATAAAATGATGGCTTTCAGTTGCCAATTCGAAAACAGAATATTCACTGTAGATTATTTGCTAAAAATATTTGCACTGTGTGTTTCTTATCAGGATGAGAAAATCCTGATTATTATTCTGGGGGAGCATTAGAAACAAAAGAAACACTGTAGTTCCTTTCAGAGTTGTCCTTGGGGCCAACAAACCCAGGGGTCACTCTGAGTCTCACACTTGCAGGAGCACATGAAAGAAGAAATGAAGACAGGCTCACAGCTGGCAGCTAAAATATGTTGATGTCATTATGTAAATGTCGGCTACCTTCCCCTTTCCTCTTTCCCTATCTCTGCCTGCTATGGGCACCTTGGAAACATTTCTCCCCAGCGCCTGATTCTTGGGCACAACTTCTCAGTTCCTTTGATAGAGGCTGCCCTCGTGTTCCTTTTGTGCATATTCCAATTGTTTAAAAAGTACAAGGCAAGAAAAAAGTCTAGAAGAAAAATTTATACCTCTAAAGCTTAGCATATGAAGGAGACTTTCATTGGTTCTGGATACTGAAAGTTAGGTTTCATCTATCTTGTACAACACCTAGATGGGTCAGCACTTGCAGGAATGTGTGTGATTTCATTTCAGCACTCAAGGAAGGACATGTGGAGGACACATCAGAAGAGGCGAACTAAATTATTAAGAGGAACCTACATTTGAGCAGGAACGCAAAGGGTATGGCTTCAAGTATGGAAAGACCAAAGCTTTGAAGAAATAAGCAAATGCTATGAACTCATGAAAGACCTAGGAAATATGTCTGTAAATAAAATCGTTCACCAAATTTCAATAAACTCAAATAAGAGGGACACCCATGGAGTTTCAAAAGGCTAAAAGAGTTCCAAATATTGAGTGTAAGTATTTTCAAACAAGGGGGATAAACACATGGAATTCAGTGACTTTAGAAGTAGCAATGCTTGAAAAGATGAAGTGCTTTAAGAATGTGGATAAATCCAAGGATGAGAGACCAAGAGTGAGTCTTCAGAGTGTGGAGGATGTTCCAGATGCAGCCTCACCCACAAAGGAAAATCCCATCCACCCTCAAAATGCTTCTGTCAGAGATGGAAGGTAAGATGAGTGTCCACATGGATCACAGGCAGGCCGAGGACAGCTCTCAGCGATGCTTTGAGAATAAACAAGGAGATCTGCTGTGTATTTGGGGGTTTGGTGTTTTGGTTTTTTTTTTTTTTTTTACATGGATGGTTATCATTAGAATTAATAGCATGAATAAATGATGACTAGAGGGCTTTTGGTAATTTTTAATTTTGAAATAATTATAGACTCCAAGGAAGTTACAAAAATAGCACAGAGTCACATGTACCCTTCACCCAGCTTCCCCCAGTGGTGATATCAAGCTGTAGTACAATATCAAAACCAGGAAATTGACATTGGTATGTTACTGTGAACTAAAGACTTCATTTTGTTCTCATGATTTTTGAAGTGTGTATGTTTGCATCTATGTAACTGTATTCATGTATGGATTCATGTAACTACCATCGCAATCAAGATCCAGAACCACTCCATCACCACGGAAGAAGTCTTTCACACTACCTCTTGTATTCCCACTTCCCTATCCTCCCCCTTCCCTGGCAACCATGAACCTATTCTTCATTTCTATTGTTTTGTCGTTTTTTATAATGTTACAGAAGTAGAATCATACTTCAAAAGGCACGCGACCTTTAGAGACTGACTTCTTTCATTGAATATCCTGCCCTCGAGGACCATTCAGGTTGTTGTGTGTGCCAATAGTTCATTTTTGTTGTTGACCAGTGTCCCATCATGGGTATACCAGACTTTGTTCTACCACTCACCTATTAAAGGACATTGCAGCTGTTTTTAGTATTTTGAGATTATAAATAAAGCTGCTATGAATGTTTGTGTACATGTTTTTGTGTGACTATAAGTTTCCATTGCTCTAGGATAAATGACCAAGGAGTGCAGTTGCTGGGTTCTATGGTAAGTGCATGTTTGGTGTTATAGGAAACTGCCAAACTGTTTCCCATAGTGGTCGTACCATTTTACATTGCTGCTAGCAATATCTGAGAGACCCAGCTTCTCTGTGTTCTCATGAGCATTTGATAGTATCCTTATTTTTTTAGAGATTTATTTTTATTTATTTGAGAGAGAGATATTGAGTGGGGGAGAGGCAGAGGGAGAGGGAGAGAGAATCTTAAGCAGACTCTGCACTGAGCATGGAGCCCCATGTGGGGATCAATCTCACAACCATGAGATCATGACCTGAGCTGAAACGAAGATTCAGGAGCTTAACTGACTGCGCCACCAGGCACCCTTGATATTATCCCTATTTTTTATTTGAGCTATTTGAATAGGTGTGTAGGGATGCATCGTTGTGGCTTTAATTTGCATTTTCTAAATGGCGACTGATGTTCACTAACTTTTCTTGTGCTTCTTTGCCATCTGTATCTCCTCTTTTTGGAAATATTTGTTCATGTCTTTGGGCCATTTTCTAATTGGATTCTTTTTTTTTTTTTTTTTAAGATTTTTTAAAAGTATTCTCTAAACCCAATGTGGGGCTTGAACTCACAACCCTGAGATCAAGAGTCACATGCTCCACCCACTGAGCCAGCTAGGTGCCCCTAATTGGATTCTTTATTTGCTTTGTACTATTCGTTGAGTTTTGAGAGGTCTTTAGATAGTCTTCCTACAAGGCGTTTGTCAGATATATGGCTTGCAAATATTTTCTTCTAGTCTGTAGCTTGTTTTTCATCCATTAAACAGGGTCTTTCCCAGAACAAAACAAGTGGAGGTTTTAAATTCCTATTTAGAAAAGCCTGACCTGTACTTGAGAGCACTGGGCATGGTCACTCCATTGGTTGCCGCTCATCAGGGCAGATCATGGGTCAAATTCCCATTTGGGTGCACTCAGTCAGCTTTAAAATAGCTCACCGCCCCCCCCCAGGGGTAAACGCTATTCAGTGGCCACAGGTCAGTGTTTTTAGGAACATCACAAAAAGATGAGCTGACAAAGAGCGGTCCACCACTGAGAGAACAATTGGAAGGGCATGTCCTCGCTGATCCAGGAAGGAAGTCTGGAGCATCATCCCTTCTTAGAAAACTGGAAATTGCACCATCACCAGGATGGAGTGAAAGCCAGCATTCCAAATGCCAAGAGGGTTCTCAAGCCATTTCACCACCACCTCAAGTAACAAACAGACTTCAATTCAATGGATGAGTTTAGCCAAAAAAGGGAGCCAAGACATACATGGAATTCAAAACCAGAAATAATCTCAAGTTTGAGTCATCCAATGCACTTGTCTACATTGATTGCATTCACCAGATAAAAGTCAAATCCACTGCACTAGGCAAATGCAGCCTCAGCTCAGGTTAAGGGTTGCTGCCATGGGGACTACAAGAGTAGAGATTTTCTGACACACTGCAGGCATGAAAGGAATGGATTACAGCTCTGTCTTATGTAAATTTCCACTGGGGGGAAAAAGATTAAAAGGAAAATAATCATGCTTTAGTCATTTTCATTTAGGGTAATAAAATCCTTTAATTCCTTCTTGGAAAATGAGGCAACAGCTGTCCTGTCATAAATGGTAAGACACTTTCCTTGACATTTTGCAGAAAACCAATATTCCGCTGAAATTTTGACCTAATGGTGGCACCAACTTATGTTTTTAAGAGAAAGATAGATTTTCTTTAAATATATGACCTAAGCCAATTGGCCCCAGAATGAAGAATTAAGTACAAATTGTACCAACCTCGATGTCTGAGGTAGACAGAGAAATCTTATCCTTCCTTCCTTTCCTGTCCAGGCTGAGCAGGTCTGAAGGAGGGTAAGCTATCAGGTAAAGACTATTTCGCAGCGTTGGTAAGTGAATGCTCCATGTTCGCTTCTGTGACATTCATTGTCCTTCCGTTTTGGCTGCAGCCCCCAACTTTGACGTGATGGTGCACTTCACCCAGCCCTCAAGGTGTCAAAGATGATAAGAGGGAACACGAGGATTGAAACCCAGATGGTCTTACTCTGGAGTCCATATACTAAACCCTTCCCACTCTGCCTCTGTCACGCAGCATGTCCATCTTTAATCTCCACCTGTAGCCCAGGGTAATAGCTACTCTTGGTTGTTCGTCTCAGGGGGCACAGAAGTACAGAGTGTTTTTTAGGTGAGTCACCCGGAGAAGTTTATCTTATTTTGGGAATTCGACTGGCAGCTGAGGATGGGAGAAATTTTGTTTTTCTCCCTTCCCCCCTAAATTCTACGAGGGAGAGAAAAAAGTTTGTGAGGGGATAATATAGAAATGACTGTATTCTCTCTTTGCTCAGATAATGGGTAAGCGGCTTGCTGGCTATGAAGTTTAGGGAACCAGACTCTCAGCTGCCAGGGATGGGACCCGGTGTGCGGGAACACCTGCCTTTTTGGTCCAGAAGGAGCCAGGAGTCAAGTGCATAACTGAGGTTCCCCAGAAGAGCCCAAACTTATGTGTCAGAGGCATCTAATACACATGACAGCCAGGGTTTTGTCAGTTTTGTTCACTGCTGGGTCACTGGTACCTGGACTCTGCCTGGTTAGGTAGCGTTTTCATAATTTCATTCATTGTTGAATGAATAAATGAATGAAAGAAAGAATGAATGTATCAGATGCTGGCAGGACTTCCTGTGTCTTCAGTCTCCGTGAAGGTGTAGGACATCACAAATAGGGAGATATAGACACACTTTAGGAATTTTTAGCTGCCATGCCATCTGAGTTGATACTTTCAAAATTTGTTTCCCTTATAATTCAATCTCTCTTTTAAACAGAGTAACTCCCTTTTCTTTCCTTTTCTTCAGACTTCCTTCCACCTGCTAACTCAAGTCCTTTACAGTCTAAAATATCTTACCTTGATCCTGTATCCTTCTCTGTAACCTCTCTGTTTCTACTTCTTTCAGCCAAATTTTTTAGATCATCTACAGTTCCATTTCTGCTTTCTCTCTTTCCTCGGCCCGTTGCCGAATACCTCCTTCTCTAGCCTCACAGCCTCACCAAAGTCTTGCCATCAATCACCAATGTCTACTATTTTACCAATCCAATGAATACATCACATTTTTATTTTAATGAAATATACTTTAGTTGCATTTGAAAGAGCTGCTCAGCCAATGTTAAAATTTTCCTTCCTTAGTGTTTGTGACATCAATTGTCCTGATTCTACTCCTAATTCTCTGACCACTCTTCCTTTGTAGATTTCTCTTTCTTTGTTCACACTTTTATATGGCAATCCATCCTCTGGCCATTGTTCATCTTGCTCCACACATTTTTCTTATGGGAACCCCGTGTTTTAGCTCATGAATAGTCACATCATCCAGTCAGGCCCATCAAAGACTTCCCTGGGAATTTTGTTAGAATCATGGAGAAGGAAAGTTCTTTTTGGAGACAGTAGCTTTAAGTATCACATTAGTCTGGAGCTGTGAGAGACTATCTTCTCTAGGAGCAGAGAGCCTGCTTGAGAATAAAGTCAGAGCATGGAAGAGCAGAGTGGAGAGACATGTTGTTTTCATGGTACCCCTGGAATTAGCCATATCTGAGGCTTAAATTAATCCTGACTCTAAAGTTGTGTGAACTGATGATTTCATGTCTGTGTGGATTCCCTATAGGTATACCTATTAAATTTGATTTTCTCCTCTGTGTGTGTGTGTGTGTGTGTCTGTGTGTGTATGTTTAATCAAGTAAGCTCTATGCCCAGTGTGGGGCTTGAACTCACAATCCCAAGATCAAGAGTCATAAGCTCTACTGACTGAGCCAGCCAAGCACCCCTGATTTTCTCCTGTTAATCTGTCTCATGCCAACTTGATTCTAAATCTAGCTAGAAGGACCATAGGGCAGAGGAAGGTCTTCCTTCCCAACAGTTGGCGGAGTCAGCTGGATCACTTTAACTTGCTGGACACTGCTCACCCTGGACTCTGCTGCAGCAGAGATGCTTGGGACACCTGACAAGCAGCCAGCAGAAGGTGAGATTTCTTACCGTGTCAGCCTCCTGGACTCTTATCTGCAGAGTTCAAAGGCACAAGAATAGTAAGAGTCCTTTTCTGTCTTTCAAAACTTAGGTTAACAAGAGGAAATATTTATGGAAGTAGTTCCTTGGGCCTAGCAACTCTTTGGTTAAATTTGGTAGAGTACTCTTTGGTGACTGATCCGTTTCTTCCCAGATATGGTCTTTGTATGTGTCGCGTGACGTGCACACGAGGTAAATGGTGTTGCTAAGGGCCATCTTGGAAGCTTAAGCCACAAAATCGATGGGCACAGGGCAAGTACTTAAAAGCTGTTAGAGCGCTGGCCACCTTAAGAAGACTCCTCCCCTGATAGGATAATTTGATCATGGAATGAGTTATATTGAGATTAAGTCACCTGCCAACCTCAAGAAAACTTCTGTGTGGGCACCTGGCTGGTTCATTCAGAGTTGATCATGAGGTCAACTCATGATCTTGGGGTCATGAGTTCGAGCCCCACAGTGGGGAGTGGGCTGTATTTAAAATAAAAAAAATTAAAAACAAATTTAAAAACCCCCAAAATATCATTTTAAAAAAGGGAAAACTTTGGTGTATCCAGGTACACTGTAAGACATCACACAGTCTCCAACACCCGGCACAGCTCTCTTAGGCGTTGGTGTGGTTCCAAGAGACCTAAAGTTTGACCAAGACAGTTGATGTGCATATATTTTCCTTCATCTCTTTCTGTGTCCTAAGAGCTTGGCTTTGTGACCAATGTGAATATTCTCTTTGGTTTCCATCACTGGAGGGCGTACTTACTGGGGTACGTTTTGGTGACCAACCAGACTGGGGAACTGACTCTGACTCTCTCTCTCCAACCCCCCTTCTCTCTCTCTCTCTCTTTCTGTCTGGTTGTGCCAGCTCTCATGAGAGTTTCCAGCTCACAGGAACCTTTGTTGTCTAAACCTTTGTTGTTTGTTAGTGCTGGCAAGTCCCATTCCAGTATTGTCTACCCGTGTCACAGATTAGCAGGTCTGTGACTGGAGGCATCTCACAATTTTGTGGGAGACTGAACATCCCATTTTCATCACACCATTCTTTCCACCTGTGTAATGAAGGTCTTTGCTTTCTTAGACTCATTGGGGGAGTAAATTCTGGATCATGGGATGTATCACCTATGCCCTCTTTGGATGAACCTTGCATCTTTGGTAAAGCCGTTAAGGTTTATTGGTTTGAGCTGCTATTAGATTCTACTTGTCAATGGCCAGACGACGGATCCTTTCAATCGGCTATATTTAAAAGAAAATATCCTTCATAGAGACCTCTCAATTTTCTTAGTAGTATAATGGCTAGACTTAGGGACTCCCTTGACAAGATAAAATCGCAGAAATTAGGCTTAAGACTCAGAAACAAATGTCCATATCTGATGAGGTTACGGAATACACATGAGGTTCAGTGGGGTGGAGTCTGGAGCCCACGACCAAGAAAGAATTCTTGAGGCATCTTTGGTGCAAAATTGGTGGTTTATTAAAGCGCGGCGACAGGACCCGTGGGCAGAAAAAGCTGCTGCACCGGGGTTGTGAAGAGTGGCTGATTATATACGATGGGGTTGGGGGAGGTAAGGAAAAAGAGAGGTTGAGGAAATACTTTCATATGTTAAAGAAGACTCACAAGATACCAGAGACCCTGCCATTGTCAAGTTAAGATTGTTTTCCCTCTAGCAAGGCATTAACATTAAGATGATTGGGGGCTCCCTGGAGCCTGCAGATTATAAAGACATTTAATTGTTATCTACATTCCCTTCCTTATTGATAGAAATGCTTCTTTCTTATAAACTGCTAAGACATTTGTAAACTGAGGGATTGTGGTATCTATAGGTTAACTATTTCTTTGTCCTTGAGGGCAGCCTGGAGAGCCTGAGGAATGTCAGGTATATCCCATGGGGGCCGGGGGTGCAGGGTGTCAGTTTCTGCTTTGTCCTCAGCTTGCCTTCTGTTCCCTCATCAATATCCAATGTAAATTTCCTTTAAAATTTGGCCTCATCTACCTATAGGCCTCACCTGCCCTATAAGATTTACAGGGCATACTCAGCCCTAATCTCTAGGTTCAAGTGTACAGGTTGCTCGTGTAAATGCTGAAAGCCAGGATATGAATTTAACAAAAGCACCTGAGACTGGCAGTAAGGTTTGCTTTGCCCCTGCCTTCCAGGAATTGAGACTCTGGCTCTTCCAGCTTCGGCATTCATATGCAATGTCTTTTGCATGTGTATCCTAGACCCCCCCCCCCATTGCAAAAGAATTAGTGTGTCCTGGATAGTGGCAAAATCTTTTAAAGATTTTATTTATTTATTTGAAAGAGCCAGACAGAGAGCGTGAGCTTGGGGAGGAGCTCATGAATTGAGCCAAAACCCAGTCTGACACTTAACCAACTGAGCCACCCATGCGCCCCTAGTGGCGAAATCTTTTAAATTACAAGACCTTTTACTTCCACTTTTACAAGATCCTGCAAAATTCAGAGAATTTTCTTTTTCTTTTTCTTTTTCTTTTTCTTTTTTTTTTTAAATTTCTTTATTTGACAGAGATAGAGACAGCCAGCGACAGAGGGAACATAGGCAGGAGGAGTGGGAGAGGAAGAAGCAGGCTTCCAGCGGAGGAGACTGATGTGGGGCTCGATTCCAGGACCCTGGATCACGCCCTGAGCCGAAGGCAGACACTTAACGACTGAGCCACCCAGGCGCCCCTCAGAGAGAATTTTAAAAAGTTAATAACTTATTTGCTACCTTCCCTTCGGAGGAAAAGGGGATCACAATTTCTCCTAGTCCCTCCTACAAATGATCTGTGAAAAAAAGCCAGTATTCAGGTACTAACAGAATCAGAAGGCTTTTACTGAAATGCTTTATACAGACAAAAATCTTTTGATTCCAATTTTAGTTAAAAATCTCCCTAATATAAAGAAGCAAATTTAATTAAAATGGCAGGCCAATTGCTTAATATTCAGGCTGTAATCTAGTTCTTTGGGGGAATTAAAAACAGCTCATTGTCTTACAAATCTCCATGAAACTAGAAATGGAACTCCAGAAAGAAGTCAGGGCCCACGTATCTACCAATCCCCAACCTCACCTGTTCCTCTTAAATGTCTGTGGGTATTGTGAAGGATCAAGATTGGAACAAAATTGTCCTGTACTTAGGAGAAAGGAAGGTAAACTTTAAATTGCAATTACCCTGAAACTCTGGGGAAAAAAAAAAAACAAACCTGAAAAACTGTTCTGTGCTCTTTCTGTACCATGGAATATAAATCTTACGTGCTCACAGTGTAAACGCAGCCTACAATTGCCTGAGACCGAAGATATACAAGTGAAAGAGTTAAAAGAAATACAAACTGCTAGAATGGCTTCTGTGCCCAGACTCTAGTATCTTTTAGACAGAAATGTTCCAAATCTTCACCTCAGACAAAATGTAGGTGCTTTCTCTCTGCTTTGGTGGTGATATAAATTTTCTGCCCCCGTCTTTTCTAGGACCTAAGAGCAATTCTTTGAAATAGAATTCGGAACCTTAGGGGAACATTTTTCATTTAAAAAAAAGACGGGGGGGGGGAGAGAAAGGGAGGTATTTGAAAATTGAGCTTTTCATGTCTTTCCCACAAATATCAGTAAGAACAAAAGCTAGAAGATTGTTTACATCTTGTCTCTGTGTGTGTCTGTATGTGTTATACTTTTTCTGCCTCTGGAAAGTTTTGCTGAAATTCATTTGTATAAGAGCTCTATTTAGCTGGTTTGAAGGTAAGCACTAGTAAGAATTGGGCATTCCAAAACTCAGAAACGAACCCAGGTGTTTTATCAAGTTCACATGAATCTGGCATACTGTTGGGTACTAAAGCTAATTTGAGGCTGTTGGTTTAATTAAAATAAAATTGTCTTTACAGTTATGTATTAAATGTAAGACTTTTATTTTACCTAGGCTTAATGAGGTCAAATGGGTTCTTGTTGTCTCTGTTGCAAATTTGTCCAAAAAAATTAGAATAACGGTTGACTTTGTCTAATGCCTTATGAAGTTTTGTGGATAATCCAAACATAATTGTTATGAGCAAGTAAATTAAGTAGATGTAAATAAGGTTAAAAGGTTTAAACTTATGGATAAACGTTTGAGTGGTTTTCAAAATGTTTGGTAACCTGAAATTTTGGGGTTTTGCTAAGTTACATGATGAGCTGAATTTGAATATGTAGATCATTTCCAAATAAGATAAAATAATGAAATATTAAGTACTAAACATAGGTTTGTCTACTTTTGCCTTATCGCAGAGAAACTAAAGATGAATACAGTTCTATTAGTAAACTTGGTTTGTGCTTTATTTAAAAATTGTACTATGAGGGGTGCCTGTGAGGCTCAGTGGGTTAAGTATCTGCTTTTTTTTTTTTTTTTTTTTTTTTTTTTAGATTTTATTTATTTATTTGACAGAGAGAGACAGTGAGAGAGGGAACACAAGCAGGGGAGTGTGAAAGGAAGAAGCAGGCTTCTCGCAGAGCAGGGAGCCCGATGCGGGGCTTGACGCGGGACTTGATCCCAGGACCTTGGGATCATGACCTGGGCCGAAGGCAGATGCTTAAGGGCTGAGCCACCCAGGCACCCCAAGTATCTGCTTTTGACTCAGGTCATGATCTCAGGGTCCTGGGATCAAGCCCCACATGGGCTCTCTGCTCTGCAGGGAGTCTGCTTCTCCCTCTGCAACTCCCCCCACGCCCATGCTTTTGCTCTCTGTCTCTCTCTCTCTGAAAGAAATAAATAAAATCTTTAAAAAATTGTACTATGAAAAGTACATGTTTTTAGAAATTATAAAAGTTTTCATAAATTAGCTAACCAAAAATACTGGTATAACAAAATATTCACAATTGCTCATTATTTAGTTTACACTAGCAATTAAGTTTTCTAAGCATGAAGAATTCTAATAAATACCATTTAGACTACTAGAAATAAGGGAAAGAACATCACATGCAAGAAAAGTTAAGATATGTGTTTTGGGTAAAAAATATGTGGAATGGTAATACATTTTTGTGGAGGGAAAGTAAAGTGATTTTGTCCTAACATGAGACTAATTATTTAAAGAAGAAAAACTTAGGACAAACTCTGAATGTAAACAGGAAAGTTGTAGAAGTTTTATGGAGAAGGAATATTTAGAAGAGAATTTTGTGTATGGTCAATACTGGTTAAGATTAGAATAAATTTACTACCCATCACCAGCCTGGGAGGGCACGTATTGCATGGTGCACTGGGTGTTATATGCAAGTAATGAATCATGGAACTTAAAAAAATAAAAAAATAAATAAAATAAAATTTAAAAAAAGATTAGAATAAATTTAAGTACATAAATGAGTTTTAAATAAAAAATACACTGGTGCAAAAATTAAAAAAAAATTTTTTCTCTTTCTTAAAAGAATAAAGTTTTCTTAAACTGTTGATCTGCTCTTAATAATAAATCATAAATGTTTTTGTCTTTAAAAGTTACATACTTAGAAAACAAGGAATCTGTTTTGCCAAAATAATTTCCTATGTTTATCAGGTCTTTGATTTACTTAAAAAAACAAAGCAGAACAAAACAACAGCAACAAAAAAACCCAATTAGATTTTGCTCATAACTATGTAATTTTATATATTTGTCTTTGATATTGTTTATTGTCACTTTGGTTAAATGGATGATTAAATGTTGTTTTATAATGATTTATAAATGTTTATAATGATTAAATATTGTTTCACTATTTAATCAAAAGTTTTGATTTTTTTGGACATACTTCCCAAAATAAAATTCTAAAATAAAAAAAAATTTTTTTTAAGTTTTTATTTAAATTCCAGTTTCAGTTAGCATACAGTGTAATATTAGTTTCAGGTGTACAATATAGTGATTCAACACTTCCGTACAACACGTGGTGCGCGTCACGGTAAATGCCCTCCTTAATCCTCATCACCTATTTCCCCCATCCCCCACCTACCTCCCTTTTGGTAAACCAACAGTGTGTTCTCTATAGTCAAGAGTCTGTTTCTTGGTTTGCTTCTCTTTCTCACTCTTTTTTCTCCTTTGCTTGTTTGTTTTGTTAAATTCTACATATAAGTGAAATCATATGGTGTTTGCCTTTATCTGACTTATTTCTCTTTAGTGTAATACCTTCAAGCTCCATCCATGTAATTGCAAATAGCAAGATTTCATTCTTTGTGTGGCTGAGTAATATTCTATTTTATATATATACCACATCTTCTTTATCTGTTCACCAATCAATGGACACTGGGGCTGTGTCCATGATTTGGCTATTGTAGATAATGTTGCTATAAACATGGGGGTGCCTGTATCCCTCAGAATTTGTATTTTCGTATTCTTTTTTCTAAATTTAATTTATTTTTTTAAGTAAACTCTACCCCTAACATGGGGCTCAAACTCACGACCCTGAGATCAAGAGCTGCATGCTCTTCCAGCTGAGTCAGCTAGGTGCCCCAGGGTAGTTCTATTTTTAACTTTTTGAGGAAACTCTGTACTGTTTTCCAGAGTGGCTGCACCAGTTTGCATTCCCACCAACAGTGCAGGAAGGTTCTCCTTTACCCACATCCTTGTCAACGTGTGTTGTTGTTTCTTGTGTTGTTGATTTTAGCCATTTTGACAGGTGTGGGATTATACCTCATTGTGGTTTTGATTTGCATTTCCCTGACAAAGAGTGATGTTAAGCATCTTTTCATGTGTCTGTTGGCCATCTGTATGTCTTCTTTGGAAAAATGTCTATTAATGTCTTCTACCCATTTTTTAATTGGATTATCTGTTTTTTGGGTGTTGAGTTTTTAAGTTTGTTTTTGTTTTTGTAAGCTCTATGCCCAATGTGGGGCTTGAACTTCTGACATTGAGATCAAGAGTCACATGCTGTACCAACTGAGCCAACCAGACACCCTTGAATTTGATAAGATCTTTATATATTTTGGATACAAACCCTTTAACAAATATGTCGTTTGCAAATATCTTCTCCCATTCCGTAGGTTGCCTTTTGGTTTTGAGGATTGTTTCCTTCACTATGCAAAAGCTTTTTATTTTGATGTAGTCCCAAAAGTTCATTCCTAATTTTATTTCCCTTGCTGCTAGAGACATACATAGAAAGAAGTTGCTTTGGATTGATGTCAAAGAAGTTACTGCCTGTGTTCTCTCCTAGAATTTTTATGGCTTCAGGTCTCACCTTTAGGTCTTTCATCCATTTTGAATTTACTTTTGTATATGGTGTAAGAAAGCGGACCAGTTTCATTCTTCTGCATGTTGCTTTCCAGTTTTCCCAACACCATTTGTTGAAGAGACTGTCTTTCTCCCTTTGGATATTCTTTCCTGATTTGTCGAAGATTAATTGACCATATAGTTGTGGGTTCATTTCTGGGTTTTCTGTTCTGTTCTATTGATCTATGTGTCTATTTTTGTGCCAGTACCATCCTGTCTTGATGACTCCAGCACTGTAATATAACGTAGAGTCTAGAATTGTAAAATGCCTCCAGCTTTGTTTTTTTCTTTTCAAGGTTGCTTTGTCTATTCTGGGTCTTTTGTGCTTCTATACAAATTTTAGAATTGTTTGTTCTAGGTCTGTGAAAAATGCTGGTGGTATTTTGATAGGGATTGCATTAAGTGTGTAGATTGTTTTGGGTAGTATAGACATTTTAATAACATTTGTACTTCCAATCCATGAGCATGGAATGTCTTTCCATTAGTATCCTCTTCAATTTCTTTCATCAGTGTTTTATGGTGTTCAGAGTACAGGTCTTTCACCTCTTTGGTTAGGTTTATTCCTAGGTATCTTATTGTTTTTGGTGCAGTTGTAAATGGGATTGATTCCTTAATTTCTCTTTCTGCTGCTTCATTATTGGTATATAGAAATGTAACAGATTTCTATATGTTGATTCTGGATCCTGCAACTTTGCTGAGCTTGTTTATCAGTTCCAGCAGTTTTTTGGTAGAGTCTTTTGGGTTTTCTATACATAATATCATGTCATTTGCAAATAGTGAAAGTTTTACTTCTTCTTTGCCAATTTGGATGCCCTTTACTTCTTTTTGTTGTCTGATTGCTGTGGCGAGAACTCCCAGTACTGTGTTGAGCTGTGGTGAAAGTGGACATCCCTATCTTATTCTTGACCATAGAGGTAAGCTCTCAGTTTTTCCCCATTTAGGATGATGTTAGTTGTGGGTTTTTCATATATGGCCTTGATGATGTTGAGGTACGTTCCCTCTGGACCTACTTTGTTGAGGGTTTTTATCATGAATGGATATTGTACTTTGTCAAATGATTTTTCTGCATCTACTGAAATGATCATATGGTTCTTATCCTTTCCATTATTAATGTGTTGTGTCATGTTGATTGATTTGTGAATATTGAAGCACCCTTGCAATCCAGGAATAAATCCCACTTGTTTGCAGTGAATAATTTTTTTAATGTACTGTTGGATTCAGTTCGCTAGTATTTTATTGAGAATTTTTGCATCCATGTTCATCAGGTTTATTGACCTGTAGTTCTCTCTTTCTCTCTCTCTTTTTTTATGATGCCTTTATCTGGTTTTGGTATCAGGTTAATGCTGGCCTCATAAAATGAATTTGGAAGTTTTCCTTCCTTCTCTATAAAACAAAATCTTTTGACTACAATCTAACTGAGATGTTCCAGAGAGCTCCTAGAACATCTCAAAGATTTTATGAAAAATTAAATTTATTTGGTTGTTAAATTAAATAGGAAGCATTGTCAAATAAGTGATACTAAACCTTGTTAACGTTATATTTGTGTAGATATGCAATTAAAACAAGTGTCCTAAAAAATGTATAAATACCTAGAAATCTGATATCCTAATTTTTATCATCTTGAATGTTGTATATCACAGAAATAGCCAGATTTCCTTGCTGATTGCATCATAATGAAATCTAATCAAATATTTAACCATAGCTATTTTTAAGTCTTGTCCTCTGCATCAGGGTTTACACTGATACTATTACACATGTGTTTCTTCTTCACTGAGACTCATAGAAAAAAAAAAATACAACAAAAACTCTTGAGTGAAGGTTTCTGATAACCTTAAGAACATAAAACCGAAGTTGGTAAGAATTTCCAAAACTGGTGGAAAAACTGGATTCAAGCAAAACAACAATTAATAACATGGGACTGAATAAACTCAAGAAGAGAATAGTAATTTTTAGAATTTTGTTTAAAACACTACTGTCTTTTTAAAATGCCTTTTTCCAGATCTAAGTAAATCTTATCTCTTGAGCTAACTGACCTATAGCAATTTGATAAATTGTATAATTATAAGCAGAATTGAAATATTTATCCTTTCTTTCTACTAGAACTCTCTAGAATTAAAAAACTCAGTGAGTGTTCGTATATGGATATATACATATATATGTATATATATTTAGTATTCTTATATTTTTATGGCAATATATTTATTTGCATAAGTTCAGTAAGAATCTATTCTCCTTGTAACAGGACACCATTGGAAACTATTGGTTATATTATCAAGGCTTTGCCTGGAATGTCCTATTTGAGACATGTATAGACTCAGATATGACCAGACAGATTTAAGGAGCTGAGGTTGACTTTATGGAGCCAATAAAGTCCCATGGAGATGTTGGCCTGATACCTTGCTCACAGTTTCCAGCAGTCTTGCCAGGTAAGTAAAGAAGGTCACTTCCTGGGAGGTTCGGGAACCTCGGGGTATGTTGGGGACCTGGAGAAGAGAGGAATTCACCCAAATCTATAGGCATTGCAGGCAAAGTCTGGCAAGTATTTGGTGCAAGTTTTGGTTGGACTTATGGCCTTGAGAGGCTCTTAAAAGTTCAATCTAGGGTGCCTGGGTGGCTCAGTTGGTTAAGCGATGGACTCTTGATTTCAGCTCAGATAATGATCTCAGAATCCTGAGATCAAGCTTCACATCTGGCTCTGCACTCAGCAGGGAGTCTGCTCCAGGATTCTCTCTCTCTATCTCTCTCTCTCTCTCTCTGTGTCTCTAAAATAAGTAAGTAAATCTTAGGGAAAAACGTTCAATCTAAAAATTCTTTATGAAAAGCTGTAGTAAAGTAGATTTAAAGGAACCTATATGGCCAGAGGCACCTGGGTGGCTCAGTTGGTTTAATGTCCAACTCTTGATTTTGGCTCAGGTTGTGATCTTAGGGTCATGAGATTGAGCCCCTTCTCAGGCTCTGTACTCAGTGTGGAGTCCGCTTGAGATTCTCTCTGTCCGCCCCTCCCCCTGCTCACTTGTTCACACGCTCTCTCTCTCAAATAAATAAATAAATAAATAAAATATTTTAAAAAAGATTTTATTTATTTTAGAAAGCATGAGAGAGAGCATGGGGTGGGGAAGGGGCAGAGGCAGAAGGGGAGAGAGAGAATCTCGAGCAGACTCTGTACCCAGCACGGAGCTCTGGGTGGGAATTGATCATAACCTGAGCTGAAATCAGGAGTTGGGATGCTTACCCAGGTACCCCAGTAAATAAAATCTTAAATAAATAAATAAACAAATAAATAAAGTAAATAAATAAATAAATGAAGGAACCCCCATGGCCAATCACTATTCTTGCTGTGCTTAATGTAAATAATTAGGCCAAGCTGTTAAAAACTAGACTTATTTTGCAAACACATGTTAATTTGGCTATCTTTGGTAAAAATGAGGATGATTGTAGAAGGAAAAAAATGTTTCAATAACACACCTGAGTAAATATTAGATTTGAATACTGTTTTTTATAAACTAGACCAGATCCTGATTTCTTCTAGTGCCTGACGACCACTCTCCAAACTAACGTGTCTTATTTTTCTCCCACCTCTGAGTTGGATTCATTTGAGAACTAAAACTGCCCTTTGCCCTGCAAACTGAGTATAAATGATTTAGTGTAGACTCCAGAGAAATCACCACAACAGCTCATGTGTAGACAGTCTCATGCCTGTTGCTGTGTGGGATCTTCAAAGATCTCGAAACATTTTAACTACAAACCAGGAAAATCTGTTGACTGTCATGCCTGCTCTCATTGTATCTGAAGATGCTTCAGGCTTGACATCTAGAAATCTCCACTGGCTATTGTCAGGACTCAAAAGCTGATTTATATTATGACCTAATCACTAACCATTGTTTTCCTTTTGTGTCCACAGAAATGCCTCTTGTTTAATCCCCGATTTCTTGAACCATAGGCTTACCTTTGAAAACACATTGGTATCACCACCTCCTGAAATGAGTTTAACTGAACTGACCTATGGGCAGAACTAAGACTGGCTCAGTGAGAGGGAACAATTTACCTGCTCCACTTTTTTTTTTTTTAAATCATATGATATGACTGGTTTATTTGCTCCGATTTCTTTTTTTTTTTTTTAATGATTTTTTTTATATTATGTTAGTCACCATACAGTACATCCCCGGATTGCGATGTAAAGTTCGATGCTTTATTAGTTGCGTATAACACCCAGTGCACCATGCAATACGTGCCCTCCTTACTACCCATCACCAGACTATCCCATTCCCCCACCCCCCTCCCCTCTGAAGTCTTCAGTTTGTTTCTCATAGTCCATAGTCTCTCATGTTTCATTCCCCCTTCTGATTACCCCCCTTTTCTTTATCCCTTTCTTCCCCTACCGATCATCCTAGTTCTTATGTTCCATAGATGAGAGAAATCATATGATAATTGTCTTTCTCTGCTTGACTTATTTCACTTAGCATTATCTCCTCCAGTGCCGTCCATGTTGCAGCAAATGTTGAGAATTCGTTCTTTCTGATAGCTGAGTAATATTCCATTGTATATATGGACCACAGCTTCTTAATCCAGTCATCTGTTGAAGGGCATCTCGGCTCCTTCCATGATTTGGCTATTGTGGACAATGCAGCTATGAACATTGGGGTGCATATGGCCCTTCTCTTTACTACGTCTGTATCTTTGGGGTAAACACCCAGTAGTGCAATGGCTGGGTCATAGGGTAGTTCAATTTTTAACTTTTTAAGGGACCTCCACACTGTTTTCCAGAGTGGCTGTACCAACTTGCATTCCCACCAACAATGTAGGAGGGATCTCCTTTCTCCACATCCTCTCCAACAACTTTAATATGGAGAACTTCTAGGGAAGTTCCAGATGGGGGCCCAGTTCTGTAGGGGCCCAGGGCAGGTTGCCTCCAAATGTGCTGCTTTGGCACGAAGATTATTTTGGGTTAAAAGTAATAAAAATCCAGCAGAAGCAAGAGAGGTGCTCTGCCTCCTTTGTAACTGCCTAAATTTACATTGGAAAGGAGAGCCTGCCGCAGGAAGACCAGTATTAACGTAGCCCACCCCCACCTTTACCAGAGGAATTCATCTGCATGATGGAACAATCTTGTTTTTTTCCAAACATCTCCTTTTACCTTCTTGCTAAGGAGTTTTCTCCCTTTGTGTCCTCAGGTCCCTACCTTTTTCCTTAGCTCTGACAAGCTTCATATTGCCTCATTGTCTTTGGAATTCCTTGTTGGTGTGGATTCCCTTTCTGTAGGCCTATTAAATTTGATTTTCTCCTGTTTTTTTGTTTTGTTTTGTTCTGTTTTGATTTTGTTTTTTAAAGTTGGGGGCACCTGGCTGGATCAGTGGATAGAGTATGGGACTCTTGATCTTGGGGTCATGAGTTCAAGCACCACGTTGGACGTTGAGCTTACTTAAAAAAAAAAGTTGTGTGAACAAATATATCCTTTTTAATAATTTACACTGATTTGAGTTTTGACACTTGCAACAAAGAGTCCTGAAAAATATACGTTCTACTATCTTCTTATCTCCAGTCTGGTTCTCGTAACTACAACTTCCCCATTGAGTTCAGAGGGGTTAATATAAGATGTAGAAATGGCAGTACCATTTCCCAGTGTAAGATCATTTGATGGCTCCCCAGAGACTGCCTACTCGGGGAAAGTCTTAAGGGAACAGGGAGGGAATGTAAATGAAGGAAGGAGGCCAGGTGGAAGACAATAGAAAAGGGTTCAGTGGAAGAGAAGCGCCTTGTTTCCAGCCATTACATTCAGAATTCAAACACTGTGTGTTGCCAAACAGAACACATCTGGAGGTTGGGTTTGGCCTCTTGGCTCTGGAATCTGCAATTTCTGGCCTATATTTCAGGTTCAAGCTCCTACACACAGCCTGGAAGGCCTTTGTGACCCTGCCTCTGACACGTGCTAAGACTCATTTCTTGTTGCTAGATGCTCTAGTATTACTAAGTTGGTGCAGATATCTTGCTCTTTCACCATTCTGGGCTTTTGCTTATGTCATTCCTTTACCTGGATCCTCGGTCCACCCATCCTTTTTACCATCATCTTCAGCTTCATCTTGCTAAATCCTATTTATTCTTTAATATTCACCTGAGATGTTATCAGTTCCAGGGATTCTCCTCTTGGTGCGACCGATGTGCTTCCTCCATGCTCCCATAGTTGGCCTTACACCTCCTTGTCATTGTGCCTAACAGACAGTGTTGATTGTGTACTCACAAGAGTTCCTTCTCCTGTTTAATTGCTGTCAGAAACTGCCTCTCCCTACAAAGGCCAAGAAAACCTGACATTTTCTTTTCCAACCTGCCTTGCAGCTAAGGTCTGGGATGTGATCCATTCCTGCTCAAAGGGATTGGATAGGGAATCAACTAAGAGATTCTCAGGAAAGATTTTACTCCATGACAACAAAAGAGTAATGCAGAGAACACCCTGCCTCTCCATTTCTGCCACTGAATGTAGTTCTGTGAGAAGTGATGTTTGGAGCTGCTGCAGCCATCTTGCAACTATGAGGGGAAAGCCAAGAGAATCAGAGAGAGAGTGAAGTAAATCCCTTCCATCCCAGAGCTGCTGAACCGTATTAGGAGTTTTCTCCTTCACCCTTTTTGATATGTGAGATATAGTAATAATCCCGTTACCTATGTCCCATTTTGGGAGATATTCTGTTACTTTCAGGTGAGTACATTCTAAATGATACAACATATGTTCGTGTTGCCTTTGTGCCTCCTCTATTCTGTAAGTTATTTGTGGGGAGGGATGATCTTATACTCACCTTTGTATCCCTGATGTCTAGCACAGGGTCAGAACTCAATAAATGTTCATTGAAATAGTATTAATTATTTTTTTTCTGTATAACTTTTCCACTAAGAGCTACAGTAAACAGTGTGTGCCAGACAGCGTCTGTTCTATTTAGGAGATAGGCCTTCAGTGTTGGGGAGTAAGAAATATGTCAGTAAATCTTATATGGGTAACCCCCTGGGGATTTATGGGAAGGATCTGGTACAAATGTTATGTCATCTCAGTGACTAGTGCTATTCACATTGTTGATTCAGACCATATGAAAGCTTACTACAAAGCCCAGCATGAATGTCAGATGAAAGTCTGGAGCATTGATTGGAGAAGGAAAAGGGTAATGGGTGCTTGCAGCCCCCTCCTTCATGCTACGCCTTCTCATCTCCTGCTACGGTCCCTGAGGCCCCTTTCTGACCCCATCACTGGGTCAATGGGATAAAAATGATAGCTGCTTTCATAAACTCAAATCCATCAAACACTGTGGACTTCTCTTGGTCCTTAGTGGCTGCCTAAACTCAGTTATTAAAAGTTGGAGGTTGCCCTTAGCTTCTTGGAGGTTTGTGAGATTCCATTTTTATTGAAGTGTTCAGAGCATTATACCAGCTTTAGCTAAAAATGGTGCAGCGAATCAAAAAAGGCACAGTTACTTTGGAGAATCCATTTGGCAGCCCCAGTCCCCTAAGTACATACATTTAATTTTATGGTTTGTTACACAAATCAGTTGAACTTGTCATATCAGAGAAAGCCCGTGTATTTTGGAAAGCCCTGTAAATTAAGAGCAGACATGCTTATATAGGGGTTGTGCTGTTTTCTTTTTATTAGTAAGGGAGGAAAATCACTTTAGATTTCAGCATTGACTCACAGAGAAGCCATTCCCCTTCACGTCCATGCTACCTTAAGTCTAATCTCCTCAGATCTTCCTGATTGAAATTCAGATAGTAGAGTTAGATTCCCATGTGATCTAGAGTCTCGGAGTTTGGGGCCCCTGTAGCCAGGAAAGTGACTTCTGCAACAGTGCTGTTATGGTGTAGGGTTTGTGTGTGAAGTAGGGTGGAGAGAACTATGGTGAAGACGTTGTGCCTAAGTCTTAATGATCATACACAAGAGAAGCCCAGTGTCTGAGTATATGTAGGTGTGTGTCTTCTAAGGAGAGGGGGTTAGATTACATTCTCATTTTTTCATGGCTATGAGTTTGCTTCCCTCTAGTTTCAGAAAAGTATATGTAAGTCTCTCAGCCTGGATGAATTGCAACTCATGCCCAGGAAACTACCCTATGTCCTCAAACTCTAGGCTGAATTCCCCTCACCTGTATGGCTTCCCTGAATCCTATGTCTTCTCCAAGGAAACAACATTCTTGGAGGCCCTGAAATTTCATTCTCTTCTCCCATACCCCTGGTAACCCATGATGGAAATATACTTCTTGTCTTTTCTTTGAACAACAACACAATTTGAGATCTTTACACCGTTCCCTTCATGTTCTACCTTCTTTGTGGTCCATGCTATCCATTTATCCATCCATTCATCTACCCACCCATCCACCCACCCACCCACACACCTATCCACCCACCCTTGTACCCATTCATTCCCCAAGTACCTGTCCACCCAACTTCCATCCAGCCATTCATCCAACTATCTACCCACCCAACCACCTACTCATCCGTCCAACAAATATTTGTTTTTTTTTTATTTTTAAGAATTTGTTTATTTGTCAGAGAGAGAGAGAGAGAGAGAGAGAGCACAAGCAGGGGGAGTGGGAGGCAGAAGGAGAAGCAGGCTCTGTGCTGAGTAAGGAGTCCATGCGGGACTCTATCCCAGGACCCTGGGATCACTGACTGAGCCACCTAGGTGTTTCCCAACAAATATTAGTTGAGCACATTCTATCTGCCAGGAATTTTCTAGGAGCTGAGAATACAATGGTGAACAAGCCAGGCATGTCTCATTGTCGTAGAGTTTACATTTTATCTGGGGGACAACAATAAANCCAACTATCTACCCACCCAACCACCTACTCATCCGTCCAACAAATATTTGTTTTTTTTTTATTTTTAAGATTTTATTTATTTGTCAGAGAGAGAGAGAGAGAGAGAGAGAGCACAAGCAGGGGGAGTGGGAGGCAGAAGGAGAAGCAGGCTCTGTGCTGAGTAAGGAGTCCATGCGGGACTCTATCCCAGGACCCTGGGATCACTGACTGAGCCACCTAGGTGTTTCCCAACAAATATTAGTTGAGCACATTCTATCTGCCAGGAATTTTCTAGGAGCTGAGAATACAATGGTGAACAAGCCAGGCATGTCTCATTGTCGTAGAGTTTACATTTTATCTGGGGGACAACAATAAACAAACACAAAATGTAATGTCAGATGGTGAAAGTGCTATGAAGAGAAATGTGGCAGCCATGAGAATGGGCCTCTCTGAACTCATCCTGCAGGGTGTGTTAGCTACCAAGAGAGTCTCAGCCACTGTATTCTGAAATCTATCGCTGTGTTTGACTGGGACCATGCTTCTCAGGCGCTGTTCCCACCAATAACCGAGCATGGAAGAGACACTAACAGATGTAGGACTCAGTGAAGGAACCCTTGAACTTGGATACTTTCTGATGGTCTTGCTCAAATTTTCTTAGAAATGTACTGTGGTCTAAGACTTCTCACCCTCTCTCCCATCTGTCCCCCCTCCCCACACAACTCTTGTTCCTTCCGGCGCAGCCCTTCATTGTAGCCTGCCAGTTCTCCCAACCCATCCCACGTCCCTTCTTTTATTGCCTCGTATGTTCCCTCTGATAAAAGTTTGTGTTTTTTCTCCCATCTTGGCATCTCTTTCTCAGAGGACCTGGGCTAACACGAGACTGATGTAGCCTGAAAGAAGAGGCTGTGACTTGGAGTTGGAGTTACTTTGGATAAGTGGCAGGAAAAGCCTCTCAGGAGAGGTGACATTTGTTTAGGAACTTGATTGGGGGGCAGGATGATTCATGCAAACACCCGGAGGTGGGGGGCGCACTTGGGCAGAAGGAAGAAGAGCACACGTTGAGGCATAGAGACCAGGGGTTGTGGGGGGGGGTCCCTAAAACTGCTGAGTGGGGAGGGAAAACAGGCCTCTGGATTCCCTTCAAACTCCTTCCCATTTCAAGTGGCTCTAACTTCATCTGCTTTGCATATTCGGCTTCCCCTAAGATTTCAGACGAACAAAGACTTCCAGGTTTAAAATATAAATACTCTGAAAATCCCTGCTCTGGATGAACTCTGTGATCTCTGCCCCATTTTATACCTCTATCTATCAGTCCGTTGTCCATGGAGAGAATAGGTAGGAGAAAAAATTACCTCTATTTGAAAGGCTAATTGTTCTATGGAGATACTGGATTAGTACAGGGCAGGTGTGGGTAAGGGGAGTTAGAGTCAGTGATTAAAGCGCTGGATGCATGGAGGCCGGTGCAGAGGGTAGGGAGGCCCTGCAGTTGGACAGCAGCCAGAGGAGACCAGGCATGTATCAAGTTGGCAGAGGCGGGCTGACAAAGGGCAGCCATGTGTGCTAAGTCTGCGGAGAGTATGGGGTGTAAATGGTTGTCGTCCTCCACGAGAGATGGAGAGCTGTTTAGAGAAGCTGTGGAGGGTAACAGCTGTACTCAAGGACTTTGGTTTCATATGTAAAATATTAATATTGCCCAGGAGAAAAGCAACATAATTTACCTGTTGCCAGAGGGGTTAGTAACTGAATTTATAGAAATCTCCTGGCACTACCTTAGTGGTAAAACTTTACTTTCCCCCCACTGAGTTTTCAGTAGAAAGAGAGACCAATAGCCACAATGCCAAGACTAAGCTGCATATGAGAGGATTTCTTTTTTTTTCACCAGTCCTTTGCGACTGTGTAGAGAAACCAGAACCCCTGATAGAAAAGTTAGTGTATATTTCACTGAGATGAAGATGTGTTCACCCAGTGAAGATGCGGCAAGCTTTTGAATTAATTTTATTTATTAATAAGAAGTTCAACTACAGTGGCTAAAACATATATGAATGTATTGTCTTATGTAAGAGAATTTTGGAGGTAAGTACTGGGGGCTGCTAGGACAGCTCCATGAATTGTCAGACACCCACACACCTTATATCTTCCTGCTCTGCCACGTGTACCTTCCATCCTAATGGTCCAATATCGCTGCTAAAGCTCCTGACATTGCATCTAAATTCTAGGCAGCAGGAAGGAGGAATGGAAAAAGGCTTGCCCTTTTCCTGTTAAGCAGCCATTCAGGATGTCACATACAACATTTCTGCTTATGTATCATGGGCTAGAACTTAGCTTCATAGGCAAACCTCAGGGCAAGGGAGGTTGGGAAATGAATGATAATGTTCTCAGCTTAAAATCTGGGTTTTGGTTCATAGAAGGAGAAAGGAAGAATGGCTTTTGGGAGGCACCTCGCTGTCTGAGCAAATTAATGAGAAGTATACATACCTGAATGGGACACAGCATTCATTCATTCACTGAATCATTTGTTTGCTTCCTCACTCATTACTTCAACAAATATTGAGTACTTAGGCGCTAGGGACCTGAGAATGAACAGGGCACTGTCATTGCCAGCAGAGCGCTCCCTAAGTGTGCAGAGATAAGGGCAATGACACGTGAGAAGGGCCCTGACAGATGAGTCTATGTCCAGTGATAGCCAAAGCAAAACATTTAGTTCTGGTTGGGCTGGGTGCTTTGCAGAAAAGGAGACATGTGAACTGAGACTTGGAGAATGATGAATTCTCCAAGTGCAGATGGGGAAAAAGCACTCTGGGTGGGCGGGCTGGGAAGACTGGCAGCATCTGCAAAGTCCCGTTGGTGTGAAATAGTATGACAGACCCATTTGGGAATTGCAAGCATAGCCAGAGAGACCTAAGGGGTTGAACAATGAAGCCCTTTTGTGTTCTGCTGAAGACTTTTGAAAAACGCTTATCCACTATAGTCTGATTTCAAAAAAGAATTGAAGGCAATCTAAGACATTTGCACTTTACCCAGGGTTAACAGGGAGCCACCGGCGGGTTTTGGCCAGTGGAACGTGGGCTGAAGAAAGCACGCCAGTTCTGAGACTCAGGAGACACCATTGTTTCTGCTCGTCCTTCTGGGACCTTCCATCATGGGAAGAACATGCCCCAGTTCTTGGGGTTCCTTCAGTTTGGGCTCCAGAATGAGATGCATGAGGCAGACTTGAACTTGATCCACAGGTTGGAGAAGAACTAACCCAGCCACCTCTCAAAGCCGTGAGCAGTAAACAAATGCTTGCTTTGTTTGCCTGACAGATTGGTGACTGTCAGGCAGGAGCACTTCAGTAGAAGCTTGCTAATGTACCTGGTAATTAGATGCCTCTCTATCCCGTCACACTGTGGTGTGCTGAGGGGGGTGGCAGGGAATGGTGGTGATACGGCCACACCTACCTGTTTGGAAGACCAGATAGCCTCAGAGCTCATGTGAGGGAAATGCCACACAAAAGTGATATTCCCCAAACAAGGGATATGGGGCTCATCTGGATGGAAGAGCTGGCACCCAGGTGAACTCCTGCATTACTTTAGCTCAGGACTTCTCAACCTCAGTGATACTGACATTTGGTTGTGGGGGAATGTCCCCTGAGTAGAAGTTTAGAAGCCTCTCTGGTGTTTACCCACTAGATGCTGGTGACACTCCTCTCACCGGTTTGCAACAACCAAAAATGTCTCCAGGTATTGCCAAAAATCACTCCCTGTTGAGAACCACTAATTTAGCTGGATTCAGTTTTTCAGTAGGGTAAGAACAGCAAATGATAACTAATGACATTATTTATTGAGCACTTAACTGAATTTGAGGCTTCTTGTTAAGTAGTTTTAGTAATTGATCTAAATTGGAAAGTGTATTAGTTTGTATTGGTATTGCCATTACGAAGTACCACAGACTGGGTTCCTTAAGCAACAGAAATTTATTGTCTCATTGTTCTGGAACCTGGAAGTTTGAGATCATGGTGTCAGCAGGGCTGGTTTCTTCTGAGACCTCTCTCCTTGGCTTGGAGATGGCTGTCTCCTCAGATGGTCTTTCCTCTGTGTGTTTTCTGCACCCTAAGTTCTCTTTAAGGACTCTGGTCATATTGGATGACCCTAATGACCTGCTTTTAAGTTAATTACCTCTTTAAAAACCAATTCTCGAAATACAGTCACATTTTGAGGTGCTGGCAGTCAGCATCAACATACGAATTTGGGGGGAACACAATTCAGCCATAACAGAAAGTCTACAAAGGATGAGACACAGAGGCAGGGTAACACTTGCTCAGTAATACATTTAGTGTGTAGGAGAGCCAAGTCCAACTCTAGACTCCGTACTTTTGCTCATACTCCATACCACCTCCCCCCATAATTAATCCCGTGAAAGAGTCAGGAAGGGAGACACTATACAAGTGTATGCAATGAATTCTGTGTGTGGGGGTGTGTGTGTGTGTATGTGTGTGTGTGTGTGTGTGTTATAGTAGGGAAAAAAAAAAAAGAATGGACTTGTTCAGATGTGATGCTCGCTCCCCATACTTACCTGTGCGTGAGAGGAACTTTCTCCAACAGTCACATTGTTTCCCTGGTCACATGAGAGGAGCTATGCAGATGGGAAGTACTCAGCCTCTGCCCGGCTGCTCTGGACCACTCAATCCTACTCAGTGAAAATGTATTTCCGGAACCTGTGCTCTTTGACGATTGAGATAAAAAGCCTTAAAAATTTCTACCTGCTAGTCTAGCAGTTCCATTCCTTGGAATTTATCTTTAGGAACGAAGCAAATATGTGTACGAAGACTTATGCATAAGATATTTGATTTTAGCGTGATTCGCAAGAGCAAACATTGGATAGATATTGGATAAATAAATTACAGCATGTCCATATGGTGGAATGTTCAACTCATAGATGAATATTTTCTTCCAAGGGAAAAATCTTCATGATATATTATTCTTTGAAGGAAAAATATTTGGATACCGTATAGAGTATGATCCGAGTTTTTGCCATCTTGTATATATGTCATCATCCCACTGAACAAGGAGGTACTTGTGGGTTCTAGCAGAAATGCATGGTATGCTTGGCTTCCTGCTGTCCTACCAAACCTGTCCTACAGTTTTTATCCTGCGCCCTGATGAAACTGGAGCAAGTCCCAGGGCTTTTC
>NC_048226.1:86786894-86922963 GCF_002007445.2 Ailuropoda melanoleuca | reverse complement strand
TGTCCTACCAAACCTGTCCTACAGTTTTTATCCTGCGCCCTGATGAAACTGGAGCAAGTCCCAGGGCTTTCGTCACTCTTATCTAAGAAAAAGTCATCCACTCACTGCTCTCACAAAAACCCAGTCTCTGCTAATTAATATGTCCACTCCAGTGTCAGGGCTCAAATTCTCCAATCTTCACTGAAAGTGAACATTTCTCCCCTTTCCTTCCTCAGCTGTGTCAGGCTGGCCCCTGTAGTGAGAAGGGGTGTGGGGCCGTTGTGTCTCTTTCTCTTCGCTGGGTGCTTTGGTTCTCCCCCCAACCCCATATTCCCCCTGGGTGCCCCCCTTTGCCCCCCGCCAGGGCTTCCTCTGGTTCCTCTAGAATTGGGTAGAGGGAGAGGCAAAGAAAGAGGCGCCTGGGTGGCTCAGTTGTTAAGCATCTGCCTTTGGCCCAGGGCCTGNGGTAGGAAAAGACTCACCAGACGGGTTGTTATTCCAGCCACCTGGGTTTTCTCATGCCTTCCTTCCTGGGTCCTTGGCAGCTGGTCTCTTCCTGTTCCTAGTGGGTGCCTGCCGTTTGCTTGACCAGGAGCTTGTGTCTCTTTTCGTTGTTTCTGCACGACTTCTCCCTCCCCCGCCGCCCCAGCATCTGGCTCACAGAAACCTTCACACATGCTTTGCCCTGACAACTTGGGGGAAGTGAGCCATCTTCAACACAACCTCACCTCACTCCACCCCAGTGCCACTAGTCAGCCACAGTCGCTGGCCCTTTGGGTTCCTCAGCGTGATCGGACACCGGTCTACAGAGTGCCACATGTTCCAGGGAACAAGCATTGAGCCTTCTAAAAGGTCTCACTGAAGCGCCTGTGCTTGGACGGAGCCCCCACAGGGAGGGTGGGAGTTAAGACACCGGGAACTCTCTCCCCAAATCCTTACCTAACACTAACACTTATCTCTGTGTCTCTGACTTCTTTAAGGTTCCAGAGGTGGGTAGATTGGGCTTTTATTTTTTTTTTAAGTAAACTCTATCCTGAACATGGGGTTCAAACTCAAAACCCCAAGATCAAGAGTTGCATGCTCTACAAACTGAGCCAGGCAGGTGCCCCTAGATTGGGCTTTTAAAACCTAAGTCAAGTTGTCTTACCCTAAGTCCTGGTGGTCTCACTCCTCACTTTGAAATGGGAAGCCGTCAGCTCTTGTCTTGTATCAGCTGATGCGGAAACAGAAAGAATCCATTTTCCATATTCTGTTTTGCACAAACAGAATAAAGAGGCAGATGGTGGGCACGTCAGTCTTGCAGAGGCACATCAGGGAGAAAGATGGGGGTCTGGACGGAACGATCTTCAGGGTCCCTTCCAATCCAGACATTGTATGGCAGGCCAGGAGGGAATACGAGAAAGTCTCGATTATATTCCCTGACTGTGATGTTGGAGACATAAGACAGTCACGGAGCGTGATAACAGTAGATCATTGGAAATGTTCTTGGTGGTAATAAATGTGGTAACAGTAAGTGTGAATAATCAAGTGCTGAGTGTAGAGGACAAGCTTTATGGCTCAGAGAACGGAGGTGAGTCAGCTCATTGCTACAGAGGGGATGTGAGAGGAGGTAGACGGAAACTGAACTTGGCCGTCAGCAAGGGGAGACACACCTCACTTGAGTCTCCATGGCCTCTCTTCTCAGGCTTTGTCCTTACTTCTCCTAAATGCCACCCTGCCGGGAAGTTCTTCCCCATCCCCGAAGGTAAATGGGTCATCTCTCACCACCACTGCATTTTATTTACACTCCTGTTTGCCCTAACACATGGTGGGTTACACACACGTGGTTGTTAGTATGTCCCAAGGCACTGAGTTTGCTGTTGGCTGAGTCAGCATTAGGGTGGGGGTTCTGGGTTTTAACTACAGGGTTCTCTCCAGCCCCTCCTCCCAGGTATTTCCAGAAGCCTGGAAAGCACTTTGCTAGATATTCCAGCCCTGCTGGCGTTTCTGATCAGGGATGTGTGCCCAAATCCACCTTGTGTGTTTACAACTCAGAGCCTCCTGGAAGGGCGGTGCTCCCCGGAGACAAGGAAGGCAGCTGCAGAAAGTGGTCATCCTAGCTCTGGTCCTGCTGGGAGGGCTGGCACTACCTGGCCCAGCCACCTTCCCTTTGTCTCTCTTCATTGAGCAGTTGGCCTGCGTTTCAAGCAGACCCAGGCTTGGTGCTGGCTGTGGAGATGGACTCCTGAGGGAGCTCTACTCTCCAGGAGCAAGGTACGGGCCTGGCCTTGGCCTGAAGGAAGCCTCGATTCTCTGCCAACACTAGGTACAGAAACTGGCCGTTGTGTTGAATTACCGCATTTTGCAGTTGAGGCTGCTCTAACCGTCTTCTCAGACAGGGTGGAAGCCAGGCCTCGGGGAGGGAGAGGGGTAATGATGGCCGTGTTCATGCATCTGGCTTAGCAGGGAGGTGTGGCCACAGCCCAGGCCAGCGGGACAGACGTCTGAAGCTGTTCCAACCTTGTCCAACTGCCGCCTCCTCGGGGGAGAGTCTCTTGCTCCCCAAGCTGAGTGTCCCCGTGCCACTGCACTCAGCCTTTGACTGTGGGAGCCCTCCACCAAGCCATGTCTCTGGAGGGCCAGGACCACGCCTGTATCGTCCTCCTGTGGGTGCTGCAATGGCCTCAGAGCTGGCTTTCCTATAGGAAGTCAGACCCTGTTCTCCCTGAGGACCATCCTTCTCTCCCCCTCTCATCCCAGTGAAGCCTCAGAAGGCTGAGTGGTTTCTTCTGAAAACACCACTCTCTTAACACCAGGAGGGCAGTCCTGCCAGGGGGCGGCCAAGAGTTTCTGGCCAGTGTCCCAGTGCAAAAGAAAACTGGAAGCGAGTCTAGAACAGTGCTGACCGTTAGAAAAATAAAGTGAAAAAAGGACAAAGAAACCGCGAAATTTAATAATATATTTTATTGAACCAAAATGATATCCAAAATATCGTTTTCACATGTAATCAATACAAACCATTATGAATGAGATAGTTGGCATTCTTTTTTTTTTTTTTTTTTGGTACTAAGCACTCAAAATCTGATATGGTTTTTGTACTCACAGTACGTCTCAATCTGGACACTCAATTTTCATCAAAAATACTTGATGTGTGTTTCAATTTTATAAAATTTGCAGTTGAAAAAAACAGATTCTCCCACCCACGTAGTTCCAAACATACTTAAAGTTTTCCAATAACTGAATTAAGTATCTGTTTTTAAATTTAGCTTGTTTAAATAAAATAAAAATTCAGTTTCCCCCTTACGTTAGTCACTTCTCAAGTATACTTTTCAAGTCCCATGCAGGCTCTAGAAGGTGGGGAAGGGAAGAAGTGACTGAATCAGGGAAGAAAGCCCAGTGGCCCTCAAGACAGGTGGCAGCTTCAAGTCATCACGTCCGCACTCATTTTCCTTAAGACGTTAGGGGCTGAAGGCAGATAGCAGTCATGGTAGGAAGCTCAGCTGACTTCCAGGACAGTCTTCAGTGGGATTTCACTTCTCTGCATTTTCATTAGCATCTGCGTTTTCGGCTTGGACGGCGGTGTCTTGCTGCGAGGGGGACTTGGAGGACTGAAACTCTGGGTTGAGACTCCTGGGTCCTCAGACTGCAGAGAAGAGCTGGGGGCTGAGGAGGCGCCTGGAGCTGACGGAGGGAACAGCTGCTTCCCCTACCGGAAACCAAAGGAACAGCAGTCTTGCCTGGCTGCTGCGACCCGGGAATTCTAGGGCTGAGGCTGCCTTATAGATTTGCCCCTTCAGGGTCTGGAGGCAGTGATCCCCTCCGCTGGAGCACGGTGGGCAGAGGACAAAGAAATACTGGATCTTTCCTGGGTTATCAAGTCTCGGAACACATAGGCCTTGACTTTGGAAGCATAGAAATGCTAGTGCAGAAATGAATCTTAGAATGCAAGGATAAGAGGGGCACCCGGCTGGCTCAGTCCACAGAGCGTGTAACGGGATATCGGGGTCCTGAGTTCAAGCTCCAGGTAGGATGTAGAGCTTACTTAAAAAGAAAGAAAACAAAACAAAAACAGGAGGGTAAGATTATTTAATAAAATTCTGTGATTTCCAAACTCAAAACAACAATTATTTTTCTCTTGGGGCGCCTGGGTGGCTCAGTCCTTAAGCGTCTGCCTTTGGCTCAGGGCATGAACCCAGGGTCCTGGAATCAAGCCCCACATCAGGCTCCATGCTCCGCTGGGAAGCCTGCTTCTTCCTCTCCCCCTCCCCCTGCTTGTTGTTCTCTCTCTCACTGGCTGTCTCTCTCTGTCAAATAAATAAATAAATAAATAAAATCTTTAAAAAACCCCACAATTATTTTTCTCTAGACTTAGTTAGCCAACAATTATTTGTTCAGATCTCTCAATCATCATATTCAGAAAGACCTCACATGTGAAATATACGTTTAAACAATGACATAACAATCCCTTCGGTGGCCTCTTCCAAAATATTTATAAACTGAAAGCAGTAACATACATAGTAAAAAATTCAAGCTGTCATTTTAAAATGCTCAAAGTACCTGGCATTTAGTAGCTGTTCGGTAAATGTTAGTATGCTACCGATGAAGGTTGAAAGTGGACAAGAAAACTAACAGCAACGAAAACAGTATTATTATTATTATTATAAGACTTTTATTTTTGAGAGAGAGAGAGCGCAAGAGAGCGAGAGCAGGATCTCCTGCACGAACTGGGGGGGGGGGGGGGGCAGAGGGAGAAGCAGATTCCCCTTTGAGTGAGGAGCCCGATGTGGGACTTGATCCTAGGATCCCAGGACCATGACTTGAGTCGAAGGCAGTTGCTTAACGGACTGAGCCACCCAGGCACCCCGAAAGTAGTATTATTAAACCACAGGCTAAGTGGGCGGGGTCAGTGGGCCGAGGAAGGAGGTGTGGCCTCCACATTCAACAACGTTGCTTTTTGAATTTGATAGCTTTGAATGTTCTTTAATGCAGACACTCGACCAAACATTAGAGAAGGGGCTCAGATTGGGTTATTCTGGGAGCCACTGTAAGCAGAGAACTCAGGCTAGTGGGTAGACGGTGACATTGCTATTGGGGGCCTGTGGACAGCAATTCGGGTACAAGGGCTGGTGTCAGGTGTGACAGACATGCCCCTGGGACAGTCAGCTATGAGCTGGGTTCTCTCCTTGGCAGACGGCTTGAGACCTGGGGCCAATTCAGTGAATATCCAGGCTAGGGGATGGTCCTTAAAGGGGGTTAAAAAAAAGTCTTCATTCTCAAGGAATCTGCATCTGGGGGAAGACAGGAGGGTAAACTGCTAACCAAAAAAAGTAGTGAAGAGCATGTCTAGTTGATGGCAAATTTCCTTGGGGTCCAAAGGAGGGGTCATCAAAGAACAGCCTGCTTGCCAAATCCAGCCCACAGCCCGTTTTTTTGTAAATGAAATTTTGTTGGCCCTACAGCAGGCTGGTTTGTTTGTATGTTGTCTGCGGCTACTTTCGCCCCCTACTGGCAAAGTTGAGTACTTGCAGAGAGCGAAAGGCCCGCAAAACCTAAAATACTTGATATCTGGCCCTTTAGAGAAAGCGTTTTCAGGCCGCTGGTCTAAAGGAAGGAACAGCAATTTTCAATAGAGAAACATGTCCGAACGGCTTCTGGGAATAAAGAGCCGAAGAAAGGGAATTCTGGACACAGGCCCAGTGGCTTGGTTCCAGGACAGCGGAGCAGGCCAGACTCTGTGGGCCGTTCAAGCCTCTCCTCCCGTCTGTGCGGAAAGGAATTCAATCAATTTTTCCACACCTTGTAGAAGAGAAAGAGAGAGGATGAGTGAGCAGAAGTTTGTAAATGCTATGAGAATAACATGAAAAACGCATCCATTAATCAAAAGACATTATTTCTATTTTAATATTAAGTGGATGCTAATTTTCTTTTCTTCTTTGCAGCCCTGGCTGCCAGTTTCCTCCTTCCTGTTGTTCTGCCTTGGAAAACCAAACCACACCAAACCAAAAACTAGGCATTACCACCACAGACCACAAATGTGTTTACTTCAAGAAATGTATTTTCATTCTTTTTTCAGATCCAAATAGGTGCAAACAGGTTTAGATAGACTCCACAAGATCCAGACTTCGAAAGGTTTAAAGGGTGAAAAGAAATGCCTCCCTTCTATTTTCAGGCTCCCTGTTTCTCACTTTGGAGGCAGTGAGTGGCACCAGTCTCTTGCACTGAATATCCTTCTTGAGATATTTTAGGCAGGAAGAAATATTTATACACACATATATTTTTTTCTTCCTTTCAACACAAATGATTATCTCCTATATGTACCATTTTGTAACTGGCTCTTTCCCCTAGTAATGCCTTTTGGCAAGTGTTTCACACTGATACACACAGAACATCCCCATTCTCTTTGTGGTGTCGTCTTCCGTCCCATAGAGGTACCGTATTGTATTTAAGTGTCTTAGTGGCAAATAGGGCTGTTGCGCTCTCTTCTTTGTTACCAGCAACACCCTGGCTGGCATTGCTGGGCTCAGGGGACCGGGTCAGTAACAGTGTCTAGGTAGAAGTTCATCCTACTGATGGCTTTAAAGATGGCCCCTTCATGGTCCTCCACAGGCCGGGCCAGGGGGAGAGGGGCATTATGTCCCAGCAGTCATGCTCACAGCGTCCTTCTGCCTGCTTTGGCTGCCTGTGGGATGAACCCTGTCCCTGTGATTGCCCTGCATCAGGCCACTGTGGGAAAAGCACATATTATAACTGGAAATCGAAGGCAAGATGATTCTGATATATTTGCATCAGGTGGTGGCAGTGGCATTTGGCAGGCGTATTAGTCATGGCTTTTTATTGAACGTTATAAATACCCACCTCAAACTGGCTCAAGCACAAAGGAGGATTGTGGACTTATATAGGCAAACAAGGCGACTGGGGAGTTGTGGCTGACACCCGGTTGCCTACCCAATGTACATTTTCTCCATCTCCTCACCCAACTAAAAGTACTCAACTCTCGAGGCTCCCCTGCAGCTAGGGGTGGTTGTGTGACCCTTTTCTGATGTACGTAGGGGTGAATAGGTGGCATATCTGAGAATCCTCACACTTAGCTGGCATATGCTTTTCACCCTTTTTGCCTGGAATGTGGATATGACACCTAGAGACACGGGCAACATCCTGGGAGATGAGAAGGAGAGCCAGGTGTTGAGGAGAGTGGAACAAAATGGCAGGAGAGGGCTGGGTCTCCACTGTCACCATGGAGCCTGCGTACCAGATCTCTCCTGCCAGCCTGTCTATCAGTTTTCTCCCTCTGAGAAAAATGAACTCCTCTTTGGGTAAGTCCTGGCCTTGGGCTCATATTACATGTAGTTCAATGCAGTTCAACACAGGCTGGCTCTGAGTCCGTGCACCTGGATCCTGGGATTTCATAGTGTCAGGTTTCTCTGACCTTCTCTCTAGTTCGTTCTCCTGGAATCCTCAATGGGGCAAGGGACCTGGCACCAGCAGCTCTGGAGTGCACTCTGGTAGCTTCCAATCCAGGGGGAAGAGGGGGCTACCCCTCTGATGCCCAAAGGGAAGAAAGAAAATCTAGAGAAGAAATGTGACTGGTTTAGAGGATACTTGTTAAACCAATGACAATGGACAATGGGAGGAAGTAATATGACTGACCAGGTCTGTGCCACCTAAGCTCAACTGGAAAAGAGAATGAGAAGCAGTTTCCAAAGGAGGAGAGGGGGTAGTTTTATCAGGAGGGTGGGAAGGTGGTGGGAGGACAGATGAAAACAACAGATGGCTCTCTAGCAGGCACGGAAGGTTTAGACTTGAGGAGAGGAGAGAGAAGGGCATTTCAGGGAGATAGTCCCTTCCCGCAGGAAGCCTTTTCTGATGGTCTGATTTAGCCACTCCTCTCTCCACCCCATTAACTCCCTTGCTTATTCACACTGTAGCACCTGTCGCCGTGTATCGATCTGTCTCCTCCTGGTGTCTCCTCGAATGTGGGCACTTCATCTTATTGATCCTGTATGCCTCCCATCACTGGCGTGTGGTGGCCCCTCAGTGTGTGGATGAATGAGTGAAGGGACAGCAGGAGCGAAGACACAGAGGAGGGAAGTCACTTCCGGTTTTGTTGGAATCTTGGGTGTGTGATTAAAAAAACCCAGTAAATCCTGAGGCACTTGGGTGGCTTAGTCTGTTGAGCATCCTGACTCTTGGATTTGGCTCAGGTCATGATCTCATGGGTTGTGGGATTGATCCCCTCTGAGGGCCGAGCTTGGAGTCTGCTGTAGATTCTCTTTCTCTCCCTTTCCCTCTGCCCCTCCTCCTGCTCACACACATGCCTTTTCTATCTCTAAAATGAATAAATCTTAAAACAAACAAACAAACCTAAGGTGGGTTAGGGCTAGATCGTAGGGTGACCTTGAATGTTAGGCCAAGGCATTTGGGTTTGTGTTATGGAAATAGGGAGCCATTGAAACTTCTGAGCCAGGGAGTGGCATGATCAGAGTTGCTGTGTCCTGAGTCCAGATCCTTTTGACCCCTGGCTGCTGTCTTTATTTTCCATTCCCTGGCTTCTCTGAGATTCTTCTTGGCCTGCTCTTCATCTGTCTCAGCTGCCTTGGTCCATGTTACCCACCATTGCCTCTCCCTGCCCTAGCTCTTTCACCAGTCAGTTTTGGTCTGATTCTGGTTTTCACAGTGCTGGTGGAGAGGATGGTTTTCCCTGACTGGTACCAACTGTGTGTCCTAAGGAAGAGTCCACCTGAGCAGCTCTTGTCTGCCCTCTTCTGGGCACTGGTGGATACAGCTACCTGCTCTTTGCAACTGGATATAAACAGGTCACAACCTCCCCATGTGGCTTGTCTTCTATATCTGCCCCCAGGTGTCCCTTAATGACTTACAAATCAAAGCAGAAGTTATTGTTGTTGTAGTTTTTTTGAGTGACAACCATATGTATAGGTTTGTCTGGTAATAGCTATGTGTAGAAAATACTTGTGACTTCCCACTGTTCCAGATACCTTTCATTGTGGTCTCCAAGGGCTATCGTAAATGGCAGAACATTAATTTTTGCTAATTTACATGACTATTCTATTTATTTGTCTGAACAGAGGTCACTTTAGTTCATTTCACCATTGAAGAGGTCATACATTTGAACTTTATAAAAATGTAAGCCTTGCATTTTCATATTCCCTTGGAGAACAGTCTTCCCAATAAATCACACCCTAGTGCTTTCATCTGAGTATAGAAGTCCATGAACATATTTTTATTGTTCACAATAGAATCGAGGCAATGTCCTAATTAATGATTTTTATAAGAGGTAATTTGTGTTTACAGGGAATCTGGGCCTGGGACATGGATCAGAAACCATCTCTAGGGTTTTTTGATCTCATAACATGATGGATACACATCCCACCAGAACACCTGGTTGGATTCTTGGCCTCATTGTGGGTGATGGAATTATTTTTTTCTGAATATGTGGCTTTTCTTAGGCCAAGGCTAAAGCTTTGCCTTCCTGCTTTGGTTAGTGGACTCATTCAAATGCCTTGGCTCTAGATCCCACAATTTCTGTGTGGTTCCAAGACCACATCTTGCTCTCCTGGATCCATAATTTGAATTCCTCCTTTCCCTCTCCCTCAAGTCCAGCCCTTCCCTCAAGACCTGCTTTTAATATCTTTCCTCTGAGATTCCTTCCCTGCATCCCAATCTCTTCTAAACAATAACACATCTATAGTTTCTTGTATATATTTAACAAAAGTCATGCATTATCTTATGACATCTTTTTACTTTTTAATGAATCATTATTTATAAATTTGTACTGCCATTTAAATTTACAGAAGTTTTTGTCCTGTGTCTTTCCTTGAATAATAAAATCTTTAGTGCCAGAAACTCTATCTTACACTAGGTTGTTTACCCCACAGAATGTTGACTATCTATTGCTACATATTCAATAGTTGAGCAGCAAGCGTTGTTGATTGATGGGTTGTTGTATCATTTGCCTATCCTAGCTCTAATTAGTATACTTTCCCGAGAACTATTTACAACAGACAGATTGGCCCAGGCCATCATTAACACTTCCCTGAAATATTTTCATGCATTTAGATGCTTTGCAAAATGTATTGCCCAAATGGTGCTATGTGTCTGTGTGTGCACATAACAAAGGCAAGCCAAATTAAAACCATCCTTTTAATTCACTGTTGATGTATGATCATTTTAAAATGTAGCTTTCATTTTCATCAAAGTTATGCACTTACATAATTTTAGGAGTTGTCTTAGTCTGCTTGGGCTACCATAACAAAATACCGTAGACTGGGTGGTTTAAACAACAGACATTTATTTCTCACAGTTGTGGAGGCTGAGAAGTTCAAGATCGTGGTGCCAGCAGATTTGGTGCCTGATGATGGCTCCTTTCTGGCTTCCATTCTCTCTGTGTCCTCACATGGCAAAGAGAGAGAGAAAGAGAGGCTGAGATCTAGTCTTTTCTTCCTCTTTTTACGAGGATACTGATCCCATCATGGGGACCCCCACACTCATGGCCTCATCTAAACCATTGCTTCCCAAAGGCTCCACCACCAAATACTATCGCATTGGAGATTAGGGCTTCACCACATTAATGTGGGGGGACACAGACGTTCAGTCCATAACAGGGTTCAAATAATTTCACAAGGCACTCTAAAATACAGCAGCCTGTCCTTGCTCCACCACTCCCCTGCTTTCTAGAATCAACATGTTTAACTATTTTAGATGCTTATTTTGATGTTATCTCCTTATCTCTAAACTATGATTATACTACTCCTTTTTTTTTTCCTTCTTTCAGCTTCTGGCATTATCTATCAGCTTCCCACTGTGTCAGCTCTCTTTAATCACCCTCACCCTGCTCTATAATGTGCAATTCCTGACCTCCCCCCTTCCTGTTATCTCACTATTATTATTTCATAATTTTGCTTAAGTTAATATTTAGTGTGTATATTATCTTGTCTATAGAAACACTATTCATAGCTGGACACGATTATTTTTGTTTTCTTGTATGACCATTAGGTTTTCCTGGAGTTAACAGTTACATTGTTTTTTTCCTTCCTTGCTTTGTTTTCTAACACCAATTCACCCCAAACTCTCTCAATTGTTTAACTCTCCTCTCAGTACATTCACTCACATTAGGTATTCCTACAAGGCCATCTGTTTGGACTTCTGTGTTCTTCTGAGCTGTTCCAATCTGGACTATTTTCTTTCTAGGCTCAGTGTGCAGCTGTTCTTCTTGGATCTCTCTTCATCTTCATCCCTGAGATTCGTTTGGCTCTTTCTTGGATCGATGCTTATATTTCCCAGACCCCATATCTTCCTCTTTCTTGGTTTACCTTCTAATTTTGGATAAACTTCTCAATAGCTTCTTGAGAATGGGTGCATGGGAGGTAAATATTTTGAAACCTATCATGTCTGAAATGTTTGTGAATCAATAACTTTATTGGGTAAGGAATCCTAGACTGGAAATAATCTTTCTATAGAATTCTGAAGTTATTGCTCCATTTTCTTTTTGCTTCTAGTGTGGCTACTGAGAAATCCATAGTCATCCTGATTTTTTGAGTGACCTTTTTTTACTTTTTTGGAAACCTTTAATATTGTTCCTTTGTCCCCATTGTTCTGGAAATTCATGATGATAAATTTTAGTATGGACTTGTTCTTATCTATCGTACTGGGTATTTAACATGCTCTTTCCATCTAGAAACTCATGCCCTCCAGTTTTGGGAAGTTTCTTGAATTATATTTTTGCATTTTCCTTTCTTCTATTTTCTACATTCTCTTTTTTCCTGAAACTTTACTTATTCAGATGATGGACTCCTAGACTGATTTTTAAAGTTTCTTTCCTATCATATATTCCATCTTTTTGGTTTTCACTCTATTTTCTAAGAAATTTTCCTAACCTTATCTTCTGATTCCTTTGTTGAAATTTTCATTCTATTTCATTGAATTTTTAAGAACTCTCTTTTGGTCTATAATTGCTTTATTTTTGATAGAATTGTTTTTATTAATAAACACAATAATGTCTTCTACTTCTCTGGGATGTTAATGATAATTTCCTTTCAATTTGTTATCTTCCTGTTATCTTCCTGCGTAGTTTTCTACAAGTTGCTCCCCTAATATTTTGACCTCTATTTTTCAAGTTAGAGAATTTCCTTGGGGGTCTGGAGATGATTGGTTGATGGTCACATTTTAAAATGGAAAGCTTAAAAGCTAACTGGAAGCTCTGTGTGTGTGGGTGGAACCTGTTAATTTTGGACTTCATTAGAATGAATTGTAAAGGGTAAGGTGGTTTGATTGGTTTGATTCTTCAGGAGAATTTTGCAGTCAGCACATCTGTGTTTTTTTTTCCCCCCGTTGGAGTGGATAGATTTTTAGCATATTTAAGAAACAGCAAAAAAGGAAATGTGTTAGTTAAGCTTCTCCAGAGAAACAAAACCAACAGTATCTATCTATCTATCTATCTATCTATCTATCTATCTATCTATCTATCTATCATCTCCTGTGTGTGTATCATGTATGTGTATATGTAGATACATGTTTACATATTTATTATAAGGAATCAGTTCATGTGATTTGGGAGGCTGAGAAGTCTCACAATCTTCTCTCTGCAAGTTGGAGACTGACAAAAGCCTGTGGTGTAATTTGTTTTGAGTACAAAGGGCTGAGACATGGAGAGCCAATGGTGTAAATCCCAGTTAAAGAGTAGAAAGCCAATGTTCCAGCTCAATAGGCAGAGAAGGGCAAATTCTCCCTTCCCCTACCTTTTTTTCTATTCAGCCTCTCAATCATTTGGATGAGGCCCACCCACACTGGGAAGGACAATCTGCTTTACTCAGTCTACCAATTCAAATGTTAATCCACGAACACCTTCACAGACACACCCAGAATATGTTAGCCAAACATCCAGGCATCCTATGATCTAGTCAAGCTGACACAGAACATCAATCATCTTAGCCAGTGTGGACTGAGAGGAGTGAGCAAGAGGAAGATGGGCAACGGATGCTGTCAAACGAGCTCGGACTCAGCCGCAAAGGGGCTTATGGAACAAGATGAGAACAATAAACAACTTTGTTCTAAGTTAAATGGGAAGCCTTTGGAGGACTTTGAGTAGGGAAATGACAAGATCTGATTTACTCTTTCAAAATGGCTTCTGTCTACTATGTGGAGAACTTTATTGGGCAGGTGCTGGGGAAGGGCAGTGACATGGAACTAGGGAGTCAAGCTGGTAAGTGTATTAGTCAGGCTGGGCTGAGTAATGCTACGGTAACAATGTTTTATGTTTTGCTGTTCTGCCACACATCATCTCCAGTATCTGCAACCTTGCTGGTCTTATGACTGAGACAGAAGAGATCACAGTGAATCACACGCTAATTGTGAACTCTTCTGCCTGAAAATGATACACATCACTTCCTTTATATTTCATTGACCAAATCAAGTCAAATGGCTAAGCCTGGCATCAGTGGAGTGGGGAAGTATAATCCTCCATCAAGGGGAGTGGGGAATGCTTGGAAACTGGAACAATCTACCACAGGAGGCTATTGCAATAATCAAGGCAAAAATGAGAATGGTAGCAGTTGAGGTGGTAAAAAGAATTCAGATTTGAGGCAGAGTTGGGAGGACTTGCGGGTTCAGTAAATGTGAAGCATGAAAGAAAGAAGAGTCAAGAAATATTCCAGGGTTTTGGTCTGAACACGGTGGTGAATGGTGGTGTCATTTACTCAGTTGGAGAACACTAAAAGAGGGGTAGCTTTAAGGGGAAAAATTAGGAATTCCATTTTGGACACGTTGGGTTTGAGATTTTCAATAAGAGAAATGTTGGGGTTGAAGATAAAAATTGGGAATTACCAGCATATAGCTGCCTTTGAAGCCATGGGACTGGGTAATATCACACATAGGAAACCAGAAGGCTGGAATTGAGCTGCAGGGCATGCCAACACGCAAAGGTCAGGAAGAAGAGGAGAGCCCAACAAAAGAGAGGGAAGAGCCAGATTGGGAGGAGGGAAGCAAAGCATGTGGGATGGCACAGTAGCCAAGGAGAAGAAGTATTTCATAAGGAGAAGGATCCACAGTGTCACTGTTACTGAGACACTCAGATAAGAATTAAAATCCATTGTAGGATTTGGCCAGATGCAGGCACTGGTGACCTCGACATGCCACTGGTGATGTAGGGGTGAAAGTCTTATTGGAATTGGTTGAGAAGAGCACACTTGTCCTTCTGATTCAATGTCCAGTTCCTCCCTTGGTTTGCTCCATAGAATGGAAGTTTCTCCGTGTACAAAATGGAATTGTTGAAAATGTCAGGGAATTAAATAAGTTGTACCTTATTCTTTGAGTCACTTAGCACGGGGAAACAACACACTAAAAATTTGAATCAACCATCTGAGTGTAACTGGTTCACTGCCTTTTCTTCTGTGAGTGTATGGAATAAATGTTTGCAGAAATCCCTCTGTTTCTCTCCATCCAGGCTCCAGGCCAAGCTTTCCTAAATAATGGGGCATATTATAAATTTGTTAGCCCCCTTAACCATGGAGACACATGGGGAGGCAGGGAAGTAGGATTGGGAAAAATAGAAGCATCTTGTTTACTGTCCAGCATCAAGTACAGGATATAAAGCCTGCTTCCAAGAGCAATACATTGAATTAAATGAGGTAATTTTACTCCCGAACAATACTCCAAGGGGCATTCCAAAGTAACAAACCCGACAGCAAAAAACCATGAAACCAAGGGAGAAAAAGGCAGGATATGGACGGGAAAAGGAAATGTGCACCTGTTACCTCATGCATTTTTGTTCAGCCTGTGGGGCATGCCCACTGCAAACTGTTTCTGGCTGTGCATGAGATTCACCGTGGACACATGGAGGACCAGATGTCACTTCTGTGCCTTGGCCTCAGGTACTGATATGTCCGAAGCAAGCCAGGTTGGTAAGGCCAGGAAAGCAAGGCCGGGGGGTGTTTTCTATAAACTCGAAATACTTCCAACATTTTTCAAAGTTGTTTGGGATTCTTGCCTCTTCTAATTGTATGCTCCCAGTCAAGGGCAGTATTCCAAATATTTAATAACTAGTAAAGAATAGGCCTTGACTAATTGGAATAGACACCAGACCAATCAGAATAGAGGCTGTCTGTACCCAACATTTGAGCTGAATACTAGGCTTGTTCTCTGTGTCTAGTAAGAAGAATAAGGGCCCTGTAGCAGTAAAAGCTGAGTTCAATCTTGGATGTTTCTTAAAATCCCTTGTAACTCCCTGTTTTTGAGCAAGTTCAAGCTTTGCTGAGCCTCATTTTCCTCAAAAAAAAAAAAAAGAATAGTATTTCCTTGTGTAGTTATTTCGAAAATGAATTGAAATGCATTTTAACTGTCTTTTGCTATCTATCCCATCATCCAAAAACTGAGTGGCTTAAAACTGCAATGATTTATTATTGCTCATCACTGGGGGGGGGTCAAGGATCCAGGCAGCTCTTGGCTTGGAGGTCCTTCTGCTCCACGTGGGGTGGGCTGGGAGTTGCTAACTCAGCTGCATCCATCTGGCACCTGGGTTGGGCTGGAAGGTCCAGGAAGGCCTCACACACGTGTGGTGCCTCACTGCTCCCCCATCTGGCCTCTTACTTCCTACCAGGTTATCTTCTCGTTCAGGAAGCATAACTTCTTTAAAGGGGTAGCTGGCCTCTCAGAGCCAGGGAGGAAGCTGCCTGGTATCTTCTAATTGAACACGAGAACTGGAAGGCATCACTTCTGGCATATTCTACAGGAAAAGGCAAATCATGAGGTCGGGCAAGATTCCAGGGGGAGGCAGGAAGACCCCACCTCTTGGTGGGGAGGAGTATCATGCGTGCAACAGAGGGCCAAGAAGTGACTGCTGAGCAACCCTGGCGGCTCTCGGCCTCGGTAGGAATTACATAAAGGGACCTCCTGCAGCGTTGAGAGCCCTCTGCCGGAAGTCCCTCATGACTCCCTATGGTTTCAGGCTATTCCCTAGCATGGCATTCAAGGCCTTCGCTGGCCTGCCCCTGCTGTCTAGCCTCATTTCTCAGAGCTCCATTCCTCACAGTTTCCACGCTGGCTGCACAAAGCTCCACTTCTGTGTCTGTACAGGCTGCTCCCTGAATGGACACACTTTCCTGCCAGCACTCCTGTCTAACTCTTGACTCTACTTTAAAACACTGTTCAGCGCCGCCTCCTCTGGGATGTCTTCTCGACTCCCTGTATCAGCCTCGGTGTAGGGAAGAAAGGTGGGTGTAGAGGGACGGAGAATCAGGCATGAGAGGGTTTGCTAGAAACTCCAGACAGCCTTTTAGTCTTCTCATAGCAGAAGCAACTCTTGTCCAGGCACCCCAGGATGGGCTCTTGGAGACCACAGCCTTTCAGGAGAGGCCCAGCCTCCTCCCAGCACCTGGCATGGGTGAGAAACAGCGGGAGAAGTGTTTCCAGAGACACCTAGGCAGCCCTCCTGGTTCTCTGTGAGTGGGGGCCAAGGGAGTAAGAGATTTTCTCATCCCCAGTAGCCCTCAGAAAGTGTAATGGGTGGAATTGTGGCCCCCAAAGATAAGTCCATGTCCTAACCTTTGTGCCTGTGAGCAAGATCTTATTTGGAGACAGGGTCTCTGCAGATATAATCAAGTTAAGGATGTAGAGATTAGATCATATGAGATTTAGGGTGGGCCTGATACCCAGTGATTGGTGTTCTTATAGGAGAGAGCAGAGGGAGGTTTGAGACACAGAAACAGAGAAGGCCATGTGAGGAGGGAGGGATGGCGGGGTACAGTCACAGGCACAGGGGGCCGTTGCTACCCAGAGCTGGAAGAGGCAAGGAGGGATTCTTCCCTCTGAGTCCAGAGCTTCCGGATCCAGGAGGATCATGGTCCTTGGTTTCGTTCTTCCGGCTCCAGAACTATGAAGTCATCAACTTCTGTTGTTTGAAGCCGTCCAGTTTGTGGTCATGTGGCAGCCCTAGGAAACCAACACAGCAGGAGACATGTGGAACCTGAAATAACTGTGGACCCAGCAGAGGCCTGGATTCGGGACCAATGATCTGGAGACTTCTCACCTGGAGGCAAAGGGCCATGACCACAGACTTCAGGACGTGGTAGCAGTTAACAGTTTAAGGCCTCAAAGATGGTAAGGGACTCCTGTGCCTGAGGACACACCGGTGCTGGGCTCCAGGGTTCTTGCCTAGCCCAGTGGCACCCCCAGGGAAGACTTGCGTGTTCTTCCCTGGTCACCATGCCATGAAAGTTGTTCTTGGCACCTGCTGGAGCGGGGGGCGGGGGTTGGGAAGGCTGCAAGACCCAGCATTGATTGCCTTCCAAGGGTCTCAGCTTGAAAGATGCTGTTTTCGCCCTCCCAGGGTCTCAGCTTGAAAGATGCTGTTTTCACCTGGAAGAGACTGGGAAGCCTTCAGCTCCTGAGTTCCTGCTCCCTTCTGGAATGGGGCTTATGAATACACTTAGAGCAGGTATAGAAAATAAAATGATGGCCATTTTGGGAGCACAATTTAGCTTATGTGTGTGTGTGTATAAAACATATATACATATAGTAATATAATTATATATATATATAAAAAACAATCTCAAACCCTTTGTGCTTTTTTTTTAAAGATTTTATTTATTTATTCGACAGAGATAGAGACAGCCAGCGAGAGAGGGAACACAAGCAGGGGGAGTGGGAGAGGAAGAAGCAGGCTCATAGCAGAGGAGCCTGATGTGGGGCTCTATCCCATAATGCCGGGATCACGCCCTGAGCCGAAGGCAGACGCTTAACCGCTGTGCCACCCAGGTGCCCCCACTTTGTGCTTTTAATTTTATTTTCCTTTTTCTTAAGTAGGCTCCAGGCCCAGTGTGGAGCCCAGCACAGGGCTTGAACTCACAACCCTGAGATCAAGATCTGAGCTGAGATCAAGAGTTTGTTTCCGACTGAGCCACCCAGGCGTCCCTCACGCTCTTAGTATGGTGATAAGAAGCAAAAGGAATTTTGTTTCAGAGCCACGTTGCAGTCTCTCAGTATGTGAAGAAAGCATCCTCAGTTGCCCAAAGGTTACGTGTGGGCTTGGTTCTAGGCTGTGGGATTACTTTCTGGGGCTTGCGAGGGAAAAGGGCGGAAGGGAAGAAGTGAAGAGTTATGTGGCATTTCTGTGCTGGGACTTAGGCAAATTATGTAATTGTCCTTTGCATTAAAATCTGCTCCACTTTCATCTGATATTTTGCTGAGAGGACAAGTGAGATTCCGAAGTTTGCTGGAGTGTGCAAAATGGTAATCAGCTTTGTGGCCCGCAGAGGGGCAGAGGGGGCGTGCCTCTCTGAAGAAGAGAGGAGGGTGAGGAGCCTGGGCTGGGGGGAGATGGAGGAGCCTGGCTGACTCAGTGAGCCTTGTCAAATGCGCCTCCCTCCTCACTCCTTTCTGCTGTGACCTCTTCTCAGTGGGCAAGGGGAGGGCTCTGCACTGTGTTCTTTTTTACCAAGAAAGGGAATGTGCAAAAGGGTCATTAACCAGAGGACCGAGGGGCTGGCTATGAGATGGCATGTGGATGCCATGTGGGAGATGCTAATTTGGAGAAATGCGTCCCTACCTCTATGGATGTGCCATTCCAAGTCCCCAATTAGATTTGAAAAAGACCTTGGAGGTTGCCTAATTCCCTCCTCCTCTCCTGCACCGTGGCTCTGAGCCTGGCACCTAGCAGATACTCAGCAAATATTTGTTGAGTGAGTGCATACATGAATGAATGAATTTAGTTCAAGTGCTCAGTTTACAGGCCAGAGAATGAAGGCTCAGAGAACTCAAGAGATTGGTCGAGGTCATGCACCAAGTTAGTGGTAGCTTTAGGCCTCTGAGATCCAGTACTCTGACCACTCAGCTGAGAATTTTCTTTCTGTTCCATCTTGCTGCTAGGACAACTGTAACCACCAGAAGGATGCTTCAATAATCTTGAAAGTTCTCTGGCTGAATGTTGCTATGATACAGTCTTGCAAAGAGCCGATCGTTCAGTGGCGAGGGCAAGTGCTATTTATGTTGGTGGAGTTAGCAGAATGGCCGCCTTGCAGAGACCATTTGTTACCTGCCTCCTTAATATTCGTGAAGAGGTTAACATTTTCTGTGTGTGTATAACTGGGAAATATTATCTTTTATGGGCTCTGATATCCTTTTGCTATTTGATTTAGAAATCTTTCCTTTCCTTCCTATCTACCTACAGGAAGGAAACAAAAACGGTGGAGGGCAATATTTATAGGATGACATTTCAACCTTGCCACTCATTATGATAATTGTGACCACTTTGCTTTTAATGCTTCCACATTGCCCCATGGCCTCTGTTTTTCAAGACTCAGTCATGGCCTTTACTCTTAGGGTGTCTGTCACTGCGTCAGTCATGACCCATAGAGGGTAACCACTGCTGAGCTTCCCAGCAATGCTCGTGCCCTGCCCCGTGGGCATCCTTATTGCTTTGGAAAATGAGGTATCTTCTGGGTCCTCCTATGGGACATCATCGCCTGTGGGTTTTCCAGCCTTAAGTAGCCTTAGTATACTGCTGCATAACGACACCGTGAACTGAGTAACTTAGAACAACTTACATTTATTATCTCACCATTTCTGAGGGTCAGGAGTCTGGATATGGCTTGACTGGCTCCCCATTCCAGGTTGCACAAGCTGTTGGCCAGCCTGCACTCCTCTCTGGAGCTCGGGGTCCTTTTCGAAGTTCATTTGGTTGTTGGCAGAATTCAGTTTTTTGCCGCTGTAGGACGGGGGTCCTGATTTTCTTGCTGGCCGTCGTCTGGGAGCTGCTTTCCGTTCCTGCGGGTGGCCTGTAGTTCCTTGCCACGTGGGCCTCTCACAGCACGGCTGCTCCCTTCTTCCAGCCAGCAGGAGAATCTCTCACTCGGAGAGGCTAGGGCAGTATTACTAAGGAAACAGAACCCCCGGGGTGACTGTCCCATCACCTTCCATACACCACTGGCTAGCAGCAAGTGACAGGTTCTGCTTGTACCCTGGGGAGGGGATGACACAAGGATGTGACTCATCGGGGTCACCTAGCAAGCCTGCTTCTCTGAGCCCCCCCCTTTAAGATTTATTTATTAATTTTAGAAAGAGAGAGAGAGAGCATGAGTGGGAGAGGAAGAGAGGTTTTTAAGCAGACTCCGCGCTGAGTACAGAGCCCATCATAGGGCTTGATCCCGTGACCCTAAGATCATGACCTGAGTTGAAGCCAAGAGTCAGACTCATCACTGACTGCGCCACCCAGGCGCTCCTTCTCTGAGCCCTTTATCCCTTCCTCTGCTGTCTGCTGTGGAGTTCTGGCATTTCTACCTCACCGCCTTGCTTTCCCTCCGTTTACCAGAGCCATCCAAGGTGCACCTGTGCACCGTCTCCTGCTGAGCTTGCCAGGTGTTAAATCATTTTCCCGTGTCAATAAACTCTTCCTTATCCAACTTTATATGCTGTCCCTGGGAAATAGTCAGTACTCCGATCCTCCGAGTACCTTCTTGGCTCCTGCTGGTGTCTTTTGGTGGCTTCCCACGTTTCCTTTGGCATGCAAGCCTCTTCAGCAGGCAGAGCACTTCCCTGGGATGACAGTGTGGTGACTTGATGCCACTTATTGTGCTGGTGGCCAGGAGATGAGATGAGCTGAGATCCAGGGAAGGCATGTGTTGTGAGGCGAAGGCCTCAGCATTCAGGCTGCCCCAAAGCAAGGGTTGGGGAGCCCCAAGCAAGGGTTCAGGAGGATCTGAAGGCTCAAGGTTTCTGGGAGCACTGACCCAGTTGTCACCACCCAAGTGTCAGGGGCCCATTCCTTCCCAGCAAGACCTCTAACCTGGACACAGCAGCCCTGCGGCAGGTGGGATTCCAACCTTCTCTGGGGCCTGCTACTTTATAATTAAGTCCCGGGCCCTCTCTGCCTGCACCTCTTATTTGGTGCCAAGGAGGCCCTGTGACCCTCCCTCCTTACCTTTTCTTGGTGATGAATGACCTCAGCCTTTCACTGTCTTTCCCTAATGCATCTGTAGCACCTAGCAGTAGCCGTCTGACTTCACTGTACTTATAAAGATGACTTCTCTTGCCCTGTGGCTCCTGAATGCTTTATATATTCACCAGCCAGCACATTCCCTTCCAGAGCTATCCCATCCAGTTCAGGACAGATGACACTTTCAACAATTGCAATTCCAACATGCTGGGCACCCAGTACGCCACTGCTGGTGATTGGGTACTTGTTGTCAGCTAGCTAGCTGGCAGGGAATCCAGCTCCCCACATTCCATTTTAGAATCGTCTTCCTAGGACACTTTCTTTTTTTCAAGATTTTATTTATCTATTTGTCAGATAGAGAGGGAGAGAAAGAGGGCACAAGCAGGGGGAGTGGCAGACAGAGGGAGGGGGAGAAGGAGGCTCCCCGCTCAGCAAGGAGCCTGACCTGGGACTCGATCTCAGGACCCCAAGATCCCGACCTGAGCCAAAGGCAGACACTTAACTGACTGATCCACCTAGGCATCCCTCCTAGGACACCACTTGGCAGCAAATTTTAGCTCATGTTCCCCAGAAACAGACCCTGAGGTGGATATTTGCATGCAGAAGTTTTCTTGGAGAATGCCCTTGGGTATGGCACTTGTAGAAAAGCTAGGGATCCGAAGTGGGTACAGCGGGAGAGTCAGGTATGATGTGGCTGCTCTAAGGTTACCTGCTGATCACACAGCGAGCTCCAGAGCTGAGTGGCGTTTTATGACTGTCCTGCCTTGGAGAAAGGGAGTCAGGTCTCTGTGCCCTTGCATTGACCCATCACAGGATACAGGCTACCCCTGGGGAGGGGGCATCATGGGAGGGGAGATGAGGCAGGTCTCTTTGACCAAGGGCAATCTCCAGAGGTGGGTGCCTTTGTGAGCAATCCAGCATTCCCAGCTGCTGGGATGAGGAGTCCTGAGGGAGGGATCTGGGCCACATGCCCCAGTAACTACTATACCAGTGGTCCTCAACAGAGGGTGATTTTAGCATTATCTGGAGACATTTGTGTTATTATAACTGGAGGGCTGTTTGCTACTGGCATCTAGTGGGTAGAGACCAGGGACTTTGCTAAATATTCTATAGGGCTCCATCAAGACTGTCCCCCACTATAAAGAATGATCTGGCCCCAAAGGTCAACAGTGCCAAAATTGAGAAACACACGCTATGCCATGCTTCCTTGGAATAGCTCCCAAATAAATTACTTGCACCAAATCCTTGTTTGGGGTCTCTGTTTGGAGGACAATGAGGGGATATTAAAGCTGAGACAAGCTCCAAGAGACAAAGTAATTTGAGGAGGTTGCAGAGCTTGGGGGGGGGAGGACAAGGATGGGAACCCCAGATTTCTGTGTCCTGAGCCCACATTCTTCTCTATGTACAGTGGTGCAGAGCTGGTGGGTGGACCAGTCTCTAGGTCTTACAGTATATGCAGGACTTGGTGATGGGGAGTTTCAGCATGTTTCTGGGCTTATTGGCAAAATCTGGTTCCTTGACCGGTTCGTTGGCTATTCAACAATCATACAACCTTTCTCAACTGGACTACAGAACACAGACAATGATTTGAGTGACTATTTCCCCAATTCTTCCAAAGTTGGTACATAGCTAGTACCATTATAGATGGATCAATAAAATTCATTTCTACAGTGGATACCTTAGGACATTAAGCCTTAATTCTCTTGCAGAAACCTGGTTGAGAATGGCTATAAGGGCAGAGATACTCTCCTCAAGTTCCTGGGCTTCCATTTATTAAGGTATTTGTTCATTTAATCATTCTCCTTCTCACCTATTCGTTACTTCATTTAGTGAGTAGTTATGCTCAGTGGTAGACACCCTCATCTCATAGGCATAGTATTTTAAAATAGAAAGACTTGTGTTATCTTTGTCAGAGAGTCTATAAATGATGAAAATGAGAAATCCAGAGAGGTTGAGCAATCTGCCCAAAGATTTTGGAACAAATTCAAGACAGAGTCAGGGATAGAAACAGGTTCCAGAAGTGGGCAAGTGTGCCTAGGGAAGATCTCAGTACAGTCTTTCACAGCAAGGACAGAAATATACGACTCATGGTAATTTGTATTTTATTAATATGTATTTCATATTAATTCTCTCAGCCCGCTGCCCAAAGGTACAAGGATATAGCCTTTGCCTCTGTCTATAATTCTCTAGAAAGCTGTGTACCACTGGGAATTTTTGAACTAGTAGGTGTCATAGTCCTGGATTTGATTTAATTTGAGCCAAGGGAGCAATTTGAATCCTAGAAGTTCCTTTTCCAGCAGTAATTCAAAGTATAGGAGTGTGAATGCTACCAAATCTTTGGGAAATGAAAGCTCTAGCTCTACACTTAAGTGAACAAACTGTGAAACTACCTGCTTTCCCCAAACATCAACCCAAGCCAACGCTGATTTTTGCCAACCTTAATTGTAAGCAGAGAAGCCATTGTCAGGAGTCCATAAATTGAGATTCCTCTCAGGCTTGGAACTGTGCTTAGAAACCATGTTGCTTTCCCACTCTGCCCCAGTCCCTGTGCAAACTTAATTTTCCCGTTCTTCTGGGATTGAGTTATGTACCTTTTGTTGCCAGTACAGTGCTGAGGAAAAACCTGATTTTGTTTTTCCTGACATACAGACTAAACTCCGTCTGTTTAATTCAGGTTTGAGTATTGCCAATTCTCAATCTTGCAGTTTCATCAAGAAGTTTATACTATCATTACCATGAAGGTGGCTTTCCCTGGCATTTGGCTGCATGCGTCACACCAGAGATTCATGGGGGTTGCAAAGAAACTGTTCCTAGTACCCAGTACAAGAAGTTAGAGGAGAGCTATTTCCATAGTAACCACATAGGCTGTGTCAGTCATTGACTCCAAATTCACTACCCCTGGATTTAAGCCTAAACTAATTAGCAATGTGAATTTCTATTACTGGTGTTTATGTTTTTTAAAAGTTCTTATCTTTCTGAGAACTCAAGGTTGCAGGTGAACCCTGCTAGCATTTGCTTACCAAGGGAGATTACTGGCTCAGGCAAATGGGAATGTCATGGATGAAACTGGCTTTCATAATAAGTGGAATCAGGGACTAGAAAGCTTTCAGTGTTTGGTTTGCTTAGTACCTATATACTAGAGGTGAAATCTTCCCTAGTCTTGGTGCATTCTTACCTATGGAGGTGGTATCACTAGGCTAATACTCTGGCCTTTTCCTGTTCTTTCCTTTGCAAGGAGGGTGACTTATTCCTCATCATAAATTGTGGAAGAACTAACTGGGTGTTGTTCTCAGCTCAGCCTTTTCCACTTCTTTAAATCTCACTGAAGATCACCCTTCTCTGTCCCTCCCATGTGCTTGGGGGCAGGCCTGTGGTTTTCTAATACTTCCCAGGACTAGGTGGAGAAGTCTGCTTAACTCTGGGGTTTCTCTTTACCTATTTCATATTTCTTACATGTTCCCACGTCTATATTCCCATTCTCCAGTAACACCTGTTGTTGGTAATAAAGGCAATATTTCAGCTTCCCTAGGTCTGATCTCATCCAGCTCTCAAATCTTTTTGAAACTTGGTAGGGAAAGAAGTGTTATTTTCCTGACCCTCATGATTCTCATTGCTATTCATTTATCCAGCAACCATTTATTGTGTGATCATTACATACCAGGCATAGGCCGTCTAGAGGCAGAGAGAAAAATGATGATTCCTGCTCTTGATAGACTGCCAGTCCAGTGAGAGTTCCTGCTGATGCATCTTTGGGGCCTTGCATGCTTGATAAATATTTGTGGAATGCAGGGAGATCATCGGTAGGAGAAGGAAGGGAAGAATGAAGGGGGGGGGAACAGAAGGAGGAATGAACCATGAGAGACTATGGACTCTGGGAAACAAACTGAGGGTTTCAGAGGGGAGGGGGGTGGCGGATTGGGATAGGCTGGTGATGGGGGTTGCAAAGTATGCAAGTATTGCATGGAGCACTGGGTGTTATACGCAAACAATGAATCATGGAACACTACATCAAAAACTAATGATGTACTGTATGGTGACTAACATAGCATAATAAAAAATTAAAAAAATATTTGTGGAATGAAAGGAAGTGTGAAGATTCTGCACGTCAATGTAATAAATGTGCAGTGGATGCAGTGGTGTGTTATGGAGGTCTCCCTCCAGGACCTGGGCACTCTTTCTTGGCTGCTGGTGGCTCTCAACTGAGACTCTCTCCAAGAATTGTCTTTGGTGGAAGAAAGCAGATTCACTCAAGATCATGGTCTCTCTCCAAGCGTAGCCCATGACTGGACAATACAAGCTACAAAGGCTTGACCCCCATGTTTCAAAGTGGGACAACTCTGAATGGTCGGCTCAGCTCTAGAGCCCTTGTAGGGGTGGGCTGAAGCTTCCATGTGACTGTATCACAGCTCAGCTTCTCTCTCTGCCCAGTCCTGACTCCTGTAGGTGTCGATGCTGGGAGCATCCCCTAATAAACTTCCTGCATGTGACTTTCCATCTCAAAGGTTCCATCTAGGAACCTGATCAAGACATAAATGTAAACTGTTGTGGAATTACAGGGGAGGGTTTCTCTGGTCAACCCTAGGCATTTGGAGAAGTAGACACGGTACTGGGATTAGAGGAGAGGATGAAAAGACTGGGCAAAGGAGGGAGGGAGCTTGCTAGAAAAAGGAGGAAAGGATGTGCTTTGGGAGAAGAGGTGGCTGGAGCACAGGTGGGAGTGTGGAGCTCCTGAGACAGAGAGAGCTCATGCCTGTTGCTGAGAAGAGACGCTTCCCATGGTTGTTGCTCTCAGTTTACACTGTCCTCTCCAAGGAGGCAGCCCAGCCAGTGAGATGGAAGGATGGATGCCTTGATCAGGCGTTGCTGAGGTGGTGGAGTTTACCCACAGCAATGAGGGAAGAGCAGGTGTGCAGTCAGTGATCTGAGGGCACTGGAGGGGGGCAGTGCGGTATGTGAGTGGGGATTCCTGGGTGGAGAAGACCAGAAGGTGCCAGCATGTCATGACTGACTCTTTGGAGGACTGCCTATATCTGACTGACTTGGGAAGGGTTTGTTTTAGCTCCCAGGGTTCCCTGACGTAATGCCTGGGCATGCACCGGCTGCAGGGAGTGGAGAGAGGACCAGGATGCCTGCTGTGGCCAAGCATGAATGGCCAAGATGAGCAGCTGCTCCTTCTCTGGCTGGTACCAGGGCAGAGGGATGAGGCCAGTGAGGAGCAAACTGCTCAGAGGGCAAGGGAGACGGGGAAGAGCAAAAGCTCAAGAGGTGGCCCGAGGAAAGGATCAGGCAGAAGCAAAACCTCTGAATTTATTTTCTTGGTTATTGATGTAAAAAATCAGTACCCCCCCCTTCCTTGCGCCCTGGAGCTGCAAAAATGAAAAGCAAGTAATTTAGACTTCTAGATGGCAAAAGGTTTTGATCATGCTTATTGCTTCTACCTAATATAAGATTTGTGAAATTAGAATCCAATCCAAATAACACTGCATATCTAATATATGCCAGGAGCTATGCTAAGCAGCCTGGCTTCATTTGCTAGTGATTATAATCAAAGAAGCAGTTCCTAAAATAATTAAATTTAATGAGAGAAGGATAAACAGAAATACCATTCGGTTACCATTCTGTTGGTTGCTCTTACCTTGCTGTGGAAGTTAGCTAGGTTGGTTCTTTAACAGGGGATACCTATTCAGCTCATAAATTAATGAAACAAAATGTTATTGAATGTCTTCATGGTGACAGACGCATGTCAGGTGCTGGAAATATATGTGCTCTGTATAATAGAAAATAAGGTGAGGCTTTAACACCCAAGGACAAAACAATTTGGTTTTGGATATTAATTCCTTTGGATTTGAACATCTTTAGAATTAACTTTAAAGGAGGATTTTTTTTAAAAGGAGGATTGATTTTTGAATGTGTATTTTATTCTAAGAATTTGATAATGGAACGTCTCTGGGTTGTAATCATTCATTATGTGGGTGTCTTCATGCAGTTCGTTATTGGTGCATTATAAGGTTGTCATCTAATCTCATTGTTGAATCTTGGATATGCTGTGTTGGACAGCATGACTGCACATATTGTGATTTGGAAAATGGAACAGAGAGGGAATTTTTAGCCTTGGGTCTGGCGTTGATTGAATTTCGGTTCTGTTCTGATACATTTCAGAGCCTTCTGGAAGCAATGTCTAAACCACTCATCTGTGGTCCCAGGAGTGGCATTCGGTACTGAAGGTGCAGCCTCATGTAATGGTGATCTCCTTCTGAGGGACATAGCTACACTGTAGTTGACCATGGACTTAACAATGAAGCAGGCTGAGTTGAGAGCAAAAAGCTAAAGAAAGGTAGGGAAGAACATTTCTTCCCCACTTCTGATGTTTCCTTCTGTGTTAAAGAAATTCAGTTTGATTTCTGTTCTCTCTCTGTTGTGGGAGAGGTAGGGTGACTTATTTGATTGGGAGCTGTGGAAGAATGAACTGGGCACGTCTCGATCATAGTCACCTTTCTTCCCCTTGGGAATGAGCTTCCCTCAGGGAGCAGGTGTTCCTCTTGGTTCTTCTGGGGGCAGGTTTACCCTAACCACCCCAGATGGCTGGATTAGGATGGATAAATCCACTTAGTTCACTTAATCCACCCCTGTTTTTTTCTAACCCATTTCAGAAACTTCTGGAAGTAAAACCCAAACTGTCTACCAGAGGTCTCAGTTTGGTAAACTGTCTACCAAAGGTGCAGAGTCCAACCAGCAGGTCCATTTGGCTCTCAAAGGAAGTCTCATCCTCCCATCCTTTTGGTAGTAGAGGGAATATTCTGACTCCTCACCTGGAACTCCTGTTTTCCAATTTAGAGTTCAAATGTGGAAACATGGAGCTATTTATTGCTCCCTCAAAATGCCAACGATGCTACGTAGAGGAAATTTGTGGGTATATGGAACAAAAATTCAGGCTCTTCATCTGTATGCTAAATTTGAATGTAGGCTATGTTAACAAAGTGGAGGCAAATGAAATCAACTTTATGTCATTTATGGTTCAGATTGGTCTTATGTGCTACTGTCCTCTGAAGTTCCCCTTCTCTGGATTCAGTTTGAGGATTTCCTCCTCTATGCTTCTGTATCACTTAGTGCCTGCCTGTTTCACACAATTCCCACCACTACAAGTTGAAAGGAGAGAGGGAGGGAGGATGGGTAGAAAAAGCCAAAGACCATGCAACGGTTCTGAGAGAATTTTGGCCAGGCCAATGGAGAGCTGCTGAACCAAAGTTGCCCATTAGGAGGACCCCACACTGGGTAGGAATGGGCTGGCTCTGGTACCCCAGGAAGGCTCAGCTACTGGCTGGGAGCACCCATGAGTTTCATGGTATCCTTGGAGTGGGACAGCTGGGGGCTGTCAGCTATGCTCCTTGCAGCAAGTTCTCTCCAAGGGGATCTGAGAGGTGTGTTGCCATGGACACTATAGGCTCTTTAAGGGTAGGGACTTATCTTGCTCTGTATCCTTAGGGCTTAGACAATGGGTGGGTCTGGCACACAAGGCACTTGAAAAATATTTGCTGAAACATTGTCAGGAATAGATTGTGGAGGGAATTTGAGTTTGATGAGTTGTCTGAATTAATTCAGCAGGAAGTTGAAAATTATTAAATATTTTACAACAGAAGATCTAGGCTGCACTTAGAGAAAAATGTAGAGCTCACTAAAGTGAGACTCTTACTTCTTCTTCTAAGATTTTATTTTTAAGTAATTTCTACACCCAATGTGGGGCTCGAACTCACAACCCCAAGATTAGGAGTCTCATGCCCCACCAACTGAGCCAGGCAGGCACCCCAAGGGACTCTTTCTTTTTGGCAATATTACAGAAATGTGTCTGGTGGTAGGCATAGAAAGGCATACAACCTCAGCATAAGATTTTGGAGATGATGTTTTTAGGACTTGGAAAATTATTTGGACTTGGGATATGGAAAGCAAGAAATTAAAGATGGCAATGGGTTTTCCAATCTCAAAGACTGGGTGTATGGGCACAGAGGAGTAAGAGGAGCTACAATTCCAGGGAAAAATGCTGAGTTTGGTGTTAGATTACCTGAGCTAGGGATGATATTAAGCATCCAGGTAGAAGTGCCAAACTGATAGTTAGGATTGTCTGCCCGAATCCTGCCAATGAGGTCCAGGTTAGAGATACATATTGAAAAAAAGAAACAATGAGATTAAGCTAAAAATAGAGAATGGAGTTCAAGGATTAATTGAAATGGACCTGTTGCATATTTTGCAGACAGTGCTAGGTCATTTGTGCATGCTTTTGTAGGTTTGAATAAAATAGACAGAATGATACCATTCACTTCTATTCCTGTGATTCTTTGGTGGGAAAAAGGGATTCCTCTTGTCTTTTTTTATTCTGAGATCATGAGCTTCCCAGGCCTGTGTTTTCACTTTTGATACTCAGAGAACAAGCACAGTGATTTAATCAAAGATTGTGAATTCCTGTAGGGCAGAGACCTCACTTATTTATCTCTGTTTGCCTAGAATGGTGTCTGCACAACAGGAGGTGTTCAGTTAAATTAATTTATTTAATTTGTATAATGCTTGATAGTTTAGTAAGTTCTGGAAGATACATTTAACACTTAATCCTCACAAGGATGCTGAGAACTATTATTACCCCCATTTCTGAATGAGGACACTGAGCTTTAGAGAAATTAAGTAACTTACTTGATATCATACAGTTAGTAAGATGTTGTATCAGTCAGAATAGGTGAAGTTATTCTTGGTAACAAACAACCCTAAAAATCTCAGTAGCTTCACAACATAAAAATTTACTTCTTCTGTAAAATCCACTGTGGGTCTGGGAAACCCACTGGAGAAGCTATCCTCCATGTGATGGCTCAGAGTTTCAGGTTTTTCAAATATATCAACACTGCTTCTGCAGTTGCTGCAAAAGAGAAAAGAGAACATAGAGAATCATGCACTGGTTCTTCAATGCTTTTGCCAGGTAACGAATCACATTGCTTCCACTCACATTTCATAGGTCAAAGAAGTCACATGGCCTTGTCTAACTTCAAGGGAGAAGGGAAGGAGAATCTCCCCAGTGTGCCTGGAAAGAGAAAGGGAAACATTTGTGAGTAGCTCTATTGTCTACCACAAAAACAGAATTAGGTCTTGAGTTTAGATTTCTGATTTCAATAGCATTTTACTCTTTGATTCAAATTTTTTTTTAAAAGTAGGCTCCATGCCCAACATGGGGCTGGAACTCACGACCCTGAGATCAAGAGTAGCATGCTCCACTGACTAAGCCAGCCAGGCACCCCTCTTTGACTCACATTTTAATTTTTACTAAGCTATCCACATTTATGCCAGTTTCTAACGTTAACCTACCTGGAAAACAATCATGCTTTCTACCTTTTTCTTCTTTCTCTTGCCATAGGCCTGACTTCTGTACCTTAACATTGGGTCTTAGAGTATAAAGACTTGAACACACTCAAGATAGCTGAGGGAGTCTAATTTCTTCCTTAAGGTTAAAGACGGGACTTAAAATACATGTAATGATGCCTGAGTATAGGACCTAGAAATGCCAGATCTTGCCCTGCCAATTCAATGACTCCTCTTCCCTGTGAGGTTCTGAAGGCAAGAGATATCCAAATGATATGACCTTGTTATTAGTTGGGATAGTGACTCCTGGGACAGTCCTCTCCAGCAAAGCTCTATTACAGCTCACACATTAGGCTTTAGGCCTGTGGGGTTTCCTACCTCAGAACGAGTCCAAATCTATATGTTGGGATCTTACTTCGTTATGTCCACTCTCATGGGAACAGGAAACTCGACCAACATGCATATGTGACGAGAGGAACAATGGAATTGGGACTCATAACCAGTACAGACAGAGGGGACTTTGGGATTAAGTTGAGCTGGACAGAGAGACACATGCACAATCTATTTACACACAGGGAACTCCTCAACCACTAAATGTGGTCCAGAAAAGTCTGAGAGCTTGATCCATCATGTCAGCACGTCTGGAGACGAAGCGTTGCTCAAGCTGTGGAAAGCATCTCCTCTGACCACCCATGTTTTACTTATAAGAAAATGGAGGCCCCTAGATATTTGGGGTTCAGGGCTACTTAGAAGTTGAGCAGCATCGACTCCAGCCCAGGATGTCTGCCCTTTTGACTTACAACTTTGGAAGGGCTCTGAAGCAAAATATAGACTCCAGAGTCTACAGATCGAATGATAACAAAAGTAAGCATTACTGAGCTTTTATCTTGTGCCAGGCCTAGGTGTCAAGGTTATTTCATTTAACCTCTGGGATAGGTGCTTTGAACATCCTTTTTTCACAGATGAAGAATGCAAGGTCCACAAGGCAGGGATTTTTTCTGGAATAAAAACATTTTTTTTTTTTTTTGGTCTGTATCCCTAGTGCCTAGATGAGTACTTGGTATATATTAAGTGCTCTGTGTGTGTCTGTGGAATGAACAAGCTCAAGATCACTGAGCTGGTGAGCAGAGGAGCCAGCATAGGAACTCAGGCAGTCTGATTTCGAGGCTCTCCCTCTGAACGGTTACATTATACTGTGAACTCCTTACACATCTGGTAATAGTGTTTGCTGGTCATTGTATGTTTATTACCCTTGTTGCCCCTTTCCCCCACGTAATGAGTACCTTGAGAAAAAGGGGTGATGCCCCATTCCTCCTTTACTTCCCCACCTTCCATTGCTGGGTAAACAGCAAGAGCAAATTATGTGTTGACGTTTGGGTGGTGGGAAAGGCAGCCACACGTTTTTGGTGGCTGTTTTTAACTTTCTGGGGCAGTTCTATCTCCCCACAGGACTCCTTTAAGGAGACCCAGCCTAGTGTTCCACTAGGGGGACCCAAAAGCAAAGGAAAAACCACTCCTGTCCTCCAAAGATAATGCAGTCAGGCCCACAGACCTCAGGAGGGGTCAGCGCTGGCTCCGCCAGCCTCAGAGCTCACATCCCTGCACAGCTGTGGTTCTCCTTTCTCCTTGCCCGAAGGCAGCTTTTACAGTCAGGGCTTTGGGAGTGAATTCTACCCCTGTGGGGCCAGGACTGCTCCGTTCCTGGGACTCCGGCCCTTCTCGTGGTGCTGACTTATGGGTTTATCCTAGGAGCAGAGACGATGGGTTTTGAGGGGCTGCAACCTGGTGATGAGGCTACTCTGGTTTCATATAGGGAGTCCCAAAATACAGATCTAGTAAATGATGGATTTTCATCCTCTCCTGCTCCCTTCTCCCCCTCTCTAAAATCAAGGGGCCCTAACCACTTCGATAGTTCAATGTGAGGCCATTCAAAGCTTAGATTGCTTCCTTTTCTACAGCAACAGGAACTGGAAATGCAGTTCTCACTAGGGCAGGCTGACTTGTTGAGACAGATAGAATGATCTATTTTGACAACGCATCTTACAGGAATGGACGTATTTGTGAAACGTTGGACAGTTTCATTTTATTATTATTTCTCAACACTGTGCTGTAGAACACTTTTTCTTTTTCTGAACAGCTTGCAAATATGCCACCAGCATTTGGGAAAATTCTCAGTTATATGTTTTCTGTAATAAAATCTGATTTTTTCCCTATATTCCTTTTCTATGATCTCTAATTAAATCATTTGGTTAAGTTTTTATTGCAGAGGTTTTCTTTCTTTCCAAGATATGATCTTTTCCTTGAGGAAGAATGAGGTAAATATTCTCAGTGAACCATATTTAGCATTCTAGGGTTTAAAGAGGTTTTAGAAATACTGGCATGGACTCAAAATGGCCCAGGCAGAGAAGGGTTCCTGGTCTCTTTGCACTAAAGATGGGGCACGTAAGACGAAGGGGCACGAAAGCCAGGTGGGGCCAAATCATTTCACAGACCTTCAGCTCTAGAGGAATCTTTAGAGATTTTCTCATTAAAAACTTGTATTTGACAGATGAGAACACTGAAGTCCGTAGGGACAAATGACTTGCCTCGTCACACAGCTGATTAGTGACAAAGCCCCACAGGCAACTGGTCATCATTCTTTTCAATATCCCACAGACTTTTGGTGTGAACTGAGGGTGAAAGTATTTTTTTCCCCCATGGCCTTTCATTTTACATTAGTCTGCCAAGGAAGTGTCTGGAATAAAGGAAGTAAAGCATAGAGAGAAGAGGCAGAGGGTTTTGACCATTGTGTGATAAAGATGTTCTGGTGACTCAATGCTCTGTGACCTGCAGATGATACAAAGGGGAAATGATGAGTAGCTCTGTCTAGGAGAACACAAAAGGCCCAAAGAACCCCTTAAAGTTTGTGTCCAAGGACAGGGGCACAAGCAACACACTTGGTTCAATAATCATGTAATGAAACTGTTAGGTAATAGATGCTATGGAATGTTCTAGAAAACACCACCTAGCATTCTCTAAGCACTTTTCCACATATTCTTTCCTCATTTGACACTTCCTGTATCAGCCAGGGTTCCTGGTGATTCTGGCTCACCTGAGCATTGAGAGGACTTTTTTAGAAAGGGACCGGTGGGGGCCCAAAGTGACAGAACCCAGAGCTGCTCTGGGACAAGAGAATAGGAATGAAAGGAGGGTCTCTTCAGGGTTTTGCCTTTGCTCTGCCTTGTCTTGCACTGTTTTCATTGTGTTACTTTGCTTAGGATCCCTATTCCAGAGTGAGGGTGTCCGATTGGCCCAGCCTGGAGCACATGATACTCCTTGACTATTGAGTGTCTTGAGGGGAATATCGAGGCATCTTGATGTGCAGGTCCTTCAAGGCTGTATCCAAAGCAAATTCTAATGCTCTTGACAGAAGAAAGGGGAATAAGCAACAAATATTCCCTGTAAATGAAATGATTGCCTCCGTGGTATAAATGAGAAAGCTGAGGCCCAGAGAGTTGAAGTGACTTGCCCAAGGTCACACAGCTAAATATAGCAGAGCAAAGTTATATCTCCAGAACCTGTTCTTTCTATTGAAAAGAGTAGGTGAAGTGTTTGTTTCTGTTTTTTTAAAGTAGGTTCTATGTCCAGCCTGGAGCCCAATGTGGGGCTTGAACTCATGACCCTGAGATCAAGACCTGAGCTAAAATCAAGAGTCAGTCACTTAACTGACTGAGCCACCCAGGTGCCCTTAAGAGTAGGTAAAGTTTTTATTAATACACTCCCTTCTCCTTTCTTATTGCTCATGTCACCCTTGTTCCTACGCCCCCCCAAAGGGGTCCCATCTCCCCGTCACCTGCCATCTCTGGACTATGAAGCTGATGCCCTTACTCCCCTCCACTCCTGGATCCCCAAATTTCTTGGTACCAGTATAACACTGAGGAATACTTCACACTGTGTGCTAATGGAAAGAGTCACTCCTGGGTGTGACACTATGAGAGCCCTCTCTCACTCCTTACTCCACTAATGAACTCATTGCTGTGGCTCTGGAGCTTATCGTCGTTGGAGGGAAGCTCAAGGAACCGAGGAAGTCACCTATGCAGGTTTTTTTGAGATGAGGTCTACCTACAAGAGGTACTTGGCCACAGATTCATGGCCCATCGCAATACCACTGTTTAGAAGGGGAGGAACCTTTAGGGACAATGATTGAAAAACGTAGGGTTCTCTGTTGTCTACAAAAAAAGGCCCAATTCCTTTGCATAGCTCTGTAATGAGCCACTTCTGATGTCTGGTGTGCTGGTTATGGGAGGATTCTGAGCCTCTGGGAACAGTGGGAAAGAATCACAAGTTCCACTAGTGACGTCTGCTGAGGGCAGAGAATGGAGAGAGTGGTGTGTGTGTTGGGGGGGGGCTGATGTTCAGACTGAAGCTCTTTGTGCTCTTTCTCTGACCTACCATTCCCTTCCTCCTCAATACTTTCCCTAACCTTTGGTGCTATGGTCTGAATACGGAGATCAACAGAGCTGTTTCTTCAAATGAAATTGTGTGTAAAAGCTCAATGTGTGAAATAAATAAAAAGCTGAGATGAAGTGGGAGAAGGCTTTAGACCCTACTGTGGCTCTGAGGGGGCACTTGGAATCCCCTGGAACCATGCCTGTATCCACAATCCACTTTCTGCTCTTCCTGGGACCTATTCCACTTTTTCCCCCCTCTCTGTTTTCCTTTAATCTGGAACTGACATCTTGTCAGTTCTTCAAGATCTTGGAGGTCGCCTCTTTCCTAAAACCTTCCCCAATACCCTTTTGCTGGATAGATTCTCTCTGAAAGCCAAAGCATTTTTCTTGAACTTCTCTCATGGCTTTTATAGTTGCTCATTTGAGTACGGGTTGCCCTGATACGCTACAGGTGTCTCTGGATTGTTCCATGTGTGATGGGTAATCTGAGGTCTATGCAGTCAATTTTGGTAAAAATGCAAGTATTTTTATATATGGATGTTGTTTATTTTTAGAGCTTTTGTAAACTCTTTGTAATTTTTGCCTCCTACATCTACCTACGCTTTACCTTTCTGGATATCTTTTTGTGTTTTTTTGTAAAATTGGGGTAGTGGTATTAATGGTTCCATGGAGTTCCTGACATGAGTTAATTTATGCTAAGTGCTTATTATAGTACCTGGCACAGCGTATGTGCTTGGTAAATGTTCGTTATTACTATTATCGTAATTATTATTGCCTCAAAACCATTAGGATAACAACGCTTCTCCACCTTGATATCATTCTTTCCCGAGGGGTAGCCTGCATTTGCTAGTCACTGAGATACAGGAAGAAGCAAACCTCTTGACTCTTGGCTGGGATTCTGGGTGTATGAAGTGAGAATTAGTCATGGCCTCATTCACAATCTGAGAACATTCACACTTCTCGCACCTGCTTAGAGAAGCTTGGATTCATCCAGTAAATTTTGCATTTCTCAGCCCTGGTCTGCAACTCTGGGAAGAGCTCAGCTTTGAAAGTCCTGCAAAGGCCTCCTTGCAATGGCTCAGTGACTTCATTCAGGGCCTGGTCCCAGTCGAGGGAAGGCTGTGTCAGCTGTAGCCATGTCACCTCTGGCAAGGTTCTCCCAGAGTGCCTGTCCTTGTCTGTTCCCAGCACGTGCCTTTAAACCCAAGCAGCCAAAGAGTGTCCTTTTGCTAAAGAGACTAAGAATCTTTCAGGACACTGCTCCCTGGATGGGACATGTTGGGATGCCAGGTCCTTGGCTAGTCTTCAAGTGAATTTATAACCTGATCTGCTGCAAAGGAATCATCCATCTTGATGGGAGGACTTTGGCCTTGGATTTTGGATGCTCATTGTTTGGAAGTATTTTTTTCTCCTTTGTCTTACCTGTTGGCCTTCACAACCGCTGGGTGGGCTGCATTCCTAAATTTACCATGTTCTTTCTCACCTTTGAGTCTCTACAAGAAAATGTGCCACCTCTCCTTCTCCCATGCACTCTTAGACTTCTTCCCCTCCAAAATCTCTCTTGACCCCAAAGACCTTTGGATACTCTTTTCCTTCAGTACCACATACATGTCTGCAACATGATTCACCTGACTCTGGGCATCACAGCCTGTTTCCTTGTCTATCTCTCCCACTGAAAAATGGCCTGCATGACCCCAGGGACTGTGTGGTTTGCTCATGGCAGTAACTCGGGGGCCTGGCTGGGGGTCTGGCCAAATTAAAAAAAAAAAAGCACAAATGAATGAATGAAAACAATGAAGATATAAGTGAACAAATACAAGAATCAAGAATACATGATGATTTCTGTTTACCTCATTTCTGATGATCTGATCTGAGCACGAGAAGGTGAGGAATGATGGAAAAGAACAGATTTTCAAACACTTCCACAGTAGCACCCTTTCAGTGTGCAATTGTGTGCAGCGTCTCAGTTTCTGGAACAGATAAAAGCAGAATTTCTCTGTTTATAGGAGGAGGGAAGCCCTATGGTCTCTCTCTCCCCTTCTTCCTCTGGGGGGACCTAGGCTCCTTGGGCAGAGTTTGAAAGATATGGCTCCTTAAAGGATAAATGTTCTGAAAAGAACTGAGCAGGGGGACCACAAATCAGCTGGGGCCTTGATTTTCTTAGTTGCTCTGGCTAATTGCACTTATTATGCATATGGCCTGGGCCCGTCCTATGCTAAGTGCTTTGTTTATATCAATTTTTCATCCTCACAATAATCTTATGTGCTTCTATGCTGATTTCTGTTTTAGAGAGGAGAAAACTGAAGCATATATTTAAGTAACATGCCTGGGATCCCATGACTACTGAGCAGCTGAGTCAGGAATCAAACTCTGGATTATCTGCCTCTAGGGGCTGAGCCCTGAGCACGCAGCCACCTGCTGCAAAGCAGCAGAACTGCCCAGAAGAACATCTGCTGTCCACTGAGCGTGGTTGCAGCTGGGCACGGTGCTAAGCCCTTCACAAGCCTTAGCTCATGCGATCCTTACTGCACCCCTGTGGAGTGGAGAAGTCATTGCCATGTTATCATTGGCACCAGTATCAGCTCTATCTACCCTCCTCAGTAGGTTATCAATGTCAACTATTGCCAACAAGGGGGTCAAGTAAAAAATGATTAGCCCAACATTTGCATACATTTTGTAACAAGATGACCTTTTTCTTTTTCTTTTTAAAGAGAAGCACAGATTATTTGAAACCAACGATGCTAATTAGGCTTGGCTGCCTCAGCAGGATAAAATAAATCAACCAATCTACTTTTTGGAAGCAGAAGGTGGGAAAGAGGCTACTTCTGAGCTGACTGTGCACCAAGAGACAGATCCTTGTTTCATATAAATTGTCTATGAAAATTCCTCTAGATGAATGCAGGAGGGAAATCTGGCAGAAGTCCTAGAGCAGGATAAAGATGTTTGAAAATCCTTTCAGAAATCATAACTTAGATGCTTCTCCCATCTGTCCCATTTCTGCCAAGAAATATGACCCTCTTTCTTATAGGATTTTCAAAGCACTAGAAGACTTCAGAATGGTAGATACAGTAAGAGGTATTACTGCTTTTCACAGGGGACAATCTAAAACCTCTTGGACCCCTTTCTGACCATACTCTCAGGGGCTGAGAACCTTGTGGTAAGAAGTCTAATGAGATGAATTTATATTAATGGCTGTCCCTGTCCTGCCTTCCTTTAGGGGATCTCTGTGTACTGTGAAGGCAGAAAGCTTAGTCAGGAAGGAAAGGACCAAGGGCAATGGTATTCTTTTAAAAAATCAAGGGGATGAGTTTATAAGGCTGTGGTGTTCATTAAGGCTGTTCATAAATATTTTGGCTCTGTTCTGGGCCGTGGTAGGATTATACTTCCCCAACCCCACTAAAGTTAGGCATGGCTCTGTGACTTGCTGTGGGCAATAAAATGTGAGCGAAAGTGCTATGTATCGGTTTCTGTAGAAAATGTTAAGAACCAGTGTGATTCATCATGTTCTCTTTCCTTTTGTCACAGTGACAGGCAACATTTGAAATAGTGGATGATTTTTTTTAGACTGGGTGTGATGGTTAATTTTATATGTCAACCTGGCTACGCTATGGTGCCTAGTTGTTTGGTCAAACAACCAGTGTAGATGTTGCTGTGAAGATCGATCGATCTATCTATCTGTCTGTGATTAACATTTAAATCAGTAGACTTTAAGTCAGTAGACTTTAGGTAAAGCAGACTATCCTCATAATGTGGGTGGGCCTCATCCAATCATTTGAAGATTTCTCAAAGAGGAAGGAGTTCTCTTCCAGACTATAACATAGAGACCTTGCTTGAGTTTCCAGCCTGTTACCCTGTGGAATTCAGACCTGAGACTACAAAATCAATTCTTATCTGAATTTCCAGCCTGTTGGGCTGCTTCACAGATACTGGACTTAACAGCCCTACTATCATGTGAGCCAATTCCTTAAAGTAAAATAAATTTCTATGTACATATTCTGTTGGTTCTGTTTCTTTGTTTTACTCTAATACACTGGGTGAGAGTGAACTGGAGCAGAAACCCAGCCAACTCATAATGGAAATGTAGAGTGAACAAGCAATAAACTTTTGTCTTTAAAAGCCACTGAGATTTCGGGGTTGTTTGTTGCTGCAGCATAACCTACCCTATCCCTACTGATAAGGAGATTAGGTATAATCTGTCCCATTCATCTACATTTTTTTTTCCTTATAATTTTTTTTTTAGGAGCACAACTAAATCTCACTTGGGCATCATGATTCAACTTGACTTAAACAAACTTAAAATCATTCTAACAATTACCCTGTCTCTAAATATTCATATGAAATATCAAAATCAAATCTACATAACATTAGCTGACAGAAGAAAGGTTGGAAGGAAATTAATATTAGCCAATGGCTTACTTCTGAACCAGGTACTAAGCCAGGTGGTTGGCATATATCTCATTTATTCCTAAAAGTAGTTTATAAGGTATGTGTTGTATTATTTTATAGGTGAGAGAACTAAGGCCAAAGAGAGAGCTAGTGAACGCCGGATGTGAAATTTAGAGTCGGGATTATGTATTCTAAAGCTCATGGTAATTCTATTAATTAGGATTTTTTTTTAAAGATTTTATTTATTTATTTGACAGAAAGAGACAGCCAGAGAGAGGGGGAACACAAGCAGGGGGAGTGGTAGAGGAAGAAGCAGGCTCCCAGTGGAAGAGCCTGATGTGGGGCTCGATCCCAGAGCGGCCGGGATCACGCCCTGAGCCAAAGGAAGACGCTTAACGACTGCGCCACCCAGGCGTCCCTAATTAGGATTTTTAACAGCAGAAAAAGAATTTATTGCAATCACATCAGGAAGCTCATAGCATCAATAGGAAGGACTGGAGAACAGGTTCATAAAAGGACAGATATTCAGGGCACCAGGGGTCTGGAAGTAAGAATGGTTCAATGGTGTTACTCGGAGATGCTGATGGAAGGAATGTGGTTATGCCCTTTCTGGTGTTTTCTGTTTTGTTCCATTTCTGATCAGGTTCAAAGTTCTGCATTCAGCTGGCTTACCTTGGAATTATGGGTTCACTCCCTGGCAACTGCATTGACAGTCCCAGTAAAACCACTTGCCATTGGAGAGAAGTGATTCCATAGAAGGACGTTAGGGACTGTTGTCACAAAAAACGTGTGTGTGTGTGTGTGTGTGTGTGTTGGGGGTGGTGAATATTAGGCAGCCAAAAAGAAGAGCAATTACAGGTATCCTCTGAGGAGAGACCTACATTAGTACCTGTTTTCGCTAACGGAAAGAAACCGGAAAAAGAGTTTCACGTTTACAACGAAAGGCGAAAAGCGAAAATAGCGTTCAGCGTTGGTTTTGCGGCTGCCGTTATACAGGTGGCCGGACGCGAGCAGCAGCGTGGCGGCAGGGAGCCGCCAGAGCTTTGACCTGTGTCTGGTGAGCATCTGTGCTTTATTTCGATTTATTTTGTGCATCCATTAGCAAGATGTGTCCTAAGGTATCAGAAAGCCTGAGAGAGGTTATATTTTGGGTCTGGGAATGCTCGAAAACATTTCCATATAAATTAATGGAAACTCCTTGGCTTTATGCCATTTCGGTTTATCAAAGATTTCTTAGGAACGCTCCACTCTTTGGTAGTGGAGAAAACCAACCGGTGCATGATTTGGTTTGGCTGGGAGAGAGTCCCATTTTCTGCCTGTTGTCCTGATGTAATATCAAAGAGACCACCTCCATTCTTAAAAATGCCCTCATTGGAAGGATAAATTATGGGGTCACGAAATAGCGTCCCACGTATACATCGACACTGTTATTCACCTGAAGCCTTGGGTGCCAGAAATGGGGCATTTCCCTAGGCATAGTAGGTTGTTACAGGGTTGTTTTTCTCTCGATTTGTTGTGGTTCAGCTCCCAGCAGTGTATTTCTAAATTCTTGAATCATTAAAAAAATTTTTTTTTTTAAAAAGTAGGTTCCATGCCCAATGTGGAGCCCAATGCAGGGCCTTAACTCATGACCCTAAGATCAAGACCTGAGCTGAGATCAAGAGTTGGATGCTTAACCCACTGAGCCACCCAGGCATCCCATAAATTCCTGAATCATTTTTGTCCGATTGGTTATTACCTAGTTCTACTGGCTAGAAATTATATGTGCCCTTTGCTGATGAAGACTTATGCTGTCTCTAGGTGACACTTTTCTTTCTGATGAGAAGGACTAGGGACTAGGGTGGCAGGTAACTGGAACATCTTCCAAGCTTTGTGCAGGATTTCGGTTGTTCAAGAGGCTGTTACCAAGGGCATATGTCAAGTTGAATATAACCGTGAGCAGGTCTTATAGATCCCACTTCTTTGATATCTTTTGAATGCATGCATTTTACCTTCATTGCTAATACCCTGGTTCAAGCCACCACTATCTGTCACAAGGATTACCATCTCCTGATTGGCACAGGGTCTTCACTGTTGGGTCTGGTCAGTTCATTCACGACACAGTTGGAGTGATCTTCCTAAGGTGACAGCCTGATTACATCAGCTCCCTTGCTCTGATGGCTCCCTACTGCTCTTGGTTGAAGTCCAAATGCCTTCACCCGACCTGCAAGGCCTCCCTGAGCTGGCCCAGCTATTCTCCTCTCTTAGCGCTCCACACTGATGCCCACTGATGCCCTTTCCTTCTGGTGCTCTGGGACTCAGGTCTTTTGCAGATCTTATTCCTTTGGTCTGGACATCTATTTCCTTTTTTCCCCACCAACTCCTACTTACCCTTAACTCTTAGCTTAGCATTGGTAATAATCATTTTAATTGCTCACCTATACAGAACACTTACTTGTATGCCAGATGCCATGCTGCCTGCTTCACAGGGACTATCTCATTTGATCTTTTCAGCCATCCTAGCAAGTAGGTGCTACTATTTTCATTAGCAGCCCTATTTGACAGATCAGGTGGTTGGGGTTCAGAGAAGATAAATGCCTTGCCAGGATACACAGCTCATAAAAGGCAGAGCCAGGATTCGAACCGGGAAAGCAGATGCAGAGCCTGTACCCTTCACCCTGTGCTACCAGGCTTTTTAAGCATTTCCTCCCAGTAGCCCTTGCCTCCCCTGACTTTCTTAGGTGCCTTTTCTAAGGAGCATCTGCATTAGGTGTCTCTTCTCAGTGCCTCTAGGATAGCATAGAACTTTCTCATCAGCCTGTACGATAATGACCTGTTTTTCTTTTCTTCTGGAGCATAAGACCCAAGAGTCTGGTGTCTTTTTCATTCTTTTACTTGAGAAGGCAGAGGTCTTGTCACATAGTAGGTGCTCAATAAGTGTTGGTTGGATGATTAAAAATTAGGTGTTGGTACTCCCCTTGTTGTGTTCCCTCTCTCGCTGTCTCTCTCTGTCAAATAAATAAATAAAATCTTAAAAAAAAATTAGGTGTTGGTTTTAGGTCTTGAAAAGCTACAAATTCCTCCCCCACCCTACATCCCTACCTTGCTCCTCAGAGTATTTTCCATTGCCATTGATCTTAGAAGTATTTCTCCTACTGCTTTTAGGAGTATATTAAAATCTAATTTAATAGCCCCTCCTCTAGGTCTTTGCCTGGGAAATTTTCTCCATGAAAAGATCTCTCCTTTCTCGCTGCTGCTAATTCATGTTCTTCTTACTTCGGTTGCCATTAGGACATGAGTCTTCTTTGACTTACTCATGTGTCTTCTCTTACTCATTCCCCTTCAGTTGGGGACTAAAATGACTGGCCCTGGGTATGGCACAGACCCACGTTGTCCCCCATATCTGTCTTCCCTTCATCATTACGGAGATGAGCATATTGCCAATGATTGCATGGCTGCCTTCCCCAGGCTCCTTGTAGCTGGGAAGTAGACTTTTGATTGCCTGAAATTTTGACCAGTGATACTAGTTTCGTGAGTGAATTCAACAAGTGTCCTTACAGGAACACAAAGATCTTTTTTCTTATCTTTTCTCCATTCTGTTGTCAAAGGTCTGTGCTGGAGCTCTAGCAAGCATCTTGGACCATGAGAACAAGAGCTGTACTCCAGAGATGGTGGTGTGGTGAGCTGGGAGGAGCCTGAGTCCCAGACAACTTTGCATGGCTTCCATACCGTTCCTAGACTGTCTACTCTTGACTTCTTTTATATCACTGAGCAGTATGCACTCTTATTTGTAGCTTCTCTGTTAGATGCAGGCAAACGCAATCCTGTCTCATACGCTGGTTTTTGGGAGTCTCGACGTGCTCAGCAGTCATGAAAAGCTGGGTGGTGTCTCTAAGAGGCAGCTCTCAGAAGGAAAGAGGTGGGTTTCTCACAAGTATTTGAGACTTTGACTTCCGGTCATGACTCTACCATGAATTGTCTACATACCCTTGAACAAGTCACATCACCTTTTTGCAGATGGTTGGTTGGTGGATGAAGTAGGACCATGTGATGGTCTTTAAAAGGTCTGTGATGACAAAGGCCATATCTTTTTTTTTTTTTTAAAGATTTTATTTATTTATTCGACAGAGACAGAGACAGCCAGCGAGAGAGGGAACACAAGCAGGGGGAGTGGGAGAGGAAGAAGCAGGCTCATAGCAGAAGAGCCTGATGTGGGGCTCGATCCCATAACGCCGGGATCACGCCCTGAGCCAAAGGCAGATGCTTAACCGCTGTGCCACCCAGGCGCCCTGACAAAGGCCATATCTTTAAGACAAGAACTGCTAAAGACAGAGACCTGGACCAATACAAATTGATTTGGCAGGAAAATTTTTCACAGTTTTTTCTGAAACCTCCTGGGCCTTGTTCTTTGCTCTTGCTGAGAAATGCTCTCTGAGGGGTGCCTGGGTGGCTCAGTCATTAAACGTCTGCCTTCTGCTCAGGGAGTGATCCCAGGGTCCTGGGATTGAGCCCTGGATCGGGCTCCCTGCTCTGCTGGAAGCCTGCTTCTTCCTCTCCCACTCCCCCTGCTTGTGTTCCCTCTCTTGCTGGCTGTCTCTCTCTGTCAAATAAATAAATAAAATCTTAAAAAAAAAAAGAAATGCTCTCTGGGTTCTAGCTTCAGGCTGGGGTGTGGGATCTGGGCTGGAGCGAATGTTAGCGCTGCTTGTGTGGGAGTGATAGCTCTGACTCTGCCGTTCAGTCTTCAGAGGCCTCTTGGATCTCAGAGTCTGCTCTTGCTTTCCTGGCCTACCTGGGATTCTGTGTCTGTCAAGTGCAATAAAAATGTTTCCTTTCTAAAATCCTCTTTCTTTAATAAGCTCTGAACAAAGGCAAAGCTGGTAGGGCCACCCTGGTCCCGTGTTCACCATGTGTCCTTCCACACATAATCATTGTGTGAGCTGTTTGCTCTTAAGATTTTCCTGACCTTTGTTCGCTCATTGAGGCTGACTTCATAGGAGTAAAGTGTGTGTGCGTGTGTGTTTGCTCGCACATGTGCAAATTTGTGAGTGTTTGGAGGATATAGGGAGAGGAGTGAAGAGAGAGGGTGGTGAGTATTCTGAGGTTAAAATCTAAAAAAAGAAAAAATCTAGTTGGCCCTGGTCCAGAACCTTTCTGGAGATCGTCCCAAAGCTCGCACTCTGTTTCATGTGTCTCTGCATTAGGAATGACTCCGGCCTTATGTACCTGGGCCATCAAGCCTGTATGGTAATGGCACTCACTCCTCCCATGCTTGGTCAGCATCCCCATGGCAGACGTTGGTGATCTCTGCTGCCTTTTCATCTGAACTGGGTAGTGTTTCCCAAGTTGGTTTCAGTGTGGTTTTGTCTTCAGCGTTTACTGGTGAATTCACGTTGACCTCAGTCTGCACTGATTGGCTGTGGTCTCTCTGCTGGAGTACGTCCTCTCAGAGCCAGACACCTGTGCCTGGCGTTGTACTGGGTGGCCAGCTGCTGAGAGCACAAGGTAAGCTGTAGGACCCTGCAGATGCCCTTGAATGACATTCCTCATCTGCACCAGGCTCATTCTTTATGGCTCAACTCCTTTTGGGACGCCTTTCCATAGTCCAACAAAAGAAGCCATGGGATTGGGTTTGGATGAATTAGTTTGGAGATCACGTAAAAGTGATTTGAAAAATGTAATATGCTGGTAGAGGAAGGAGCCCAGGATCAAGAGAAGATTTGGGTCCAAAGTCCAGATTCTGCCATTTTCCTTGGTTAAATACATGAAGCTATCTGTTTTAAGACTTTTCCTTAATAATAAAATGGGGATTGATAATAATGATTAGCTCCCAAGCCATTAATACTTGAACACATTAGTGAATGTTGGCTTTGTAACTGGAGGTCCAGGGATTAAACTCTGCTTCTCCTCTTCCAAGCGAACAAATCTTAGGAAAATCATCTATTTTTCTGAGTTTCCCTTTCCTATCTATTAAATCATAATAATTTCTACTTCAGAGTAGGTTATAATTATTCAAGAAGTAAACAGATGAATGTGCTGTGATAATTGTGCCTTTATTGTTATTGCTAAGAATGGCAATAATGAATTTCTTCGAAGTCCCTGTTACAACTGTTCATACCCAACTCTTTGCAGTTTGCAGGGGCATGATATGAGTCTGTTTTCCTGAGGTATAGCAGCACAGGTCAGAGTAAGCTATATCATTTGTGGCAGTTTCCTGGGTGTTTTGGATGTGGTATTATTAGCAGTAAGAGAATCACAGTAGCAGGAGATGACACTTTGCCCGATGAACCAATGGGCCCATCCAACAACATTGCTAGCTCCACTCTGACTTGTGCCCCTGAACAGTGAGTATGGGGCTACTTATACAGCATAGACCATGCATAGACACGTGGTGGGATACCATGTGAATGGCACCTCCTAAAATGGTGCAGTGTACAACCTGTACAACTCTATGTGGTGGCTCTGGCATCTACTTGTCCATCCAGAGACCTCCAGATTTTCTCCCCCTGAAGTGGTGTCTGGGCAAAAGGTCTGACCTTTTTTGATGGGGTTTTTGTAGTGCTGGAGGCTATATTGGAATGTTTTCCTTACCTGGGTCACTGGGGGACTCCAAGACCAAGGAAGCATGTAGAGAAAAGAACTGTGAAGGCAGCTAAAATTTAGGAACCAGCAGGTGAACCCAGGTGGTTCCTAGATGAAGGGGCCTGAAGTAGCTATCAAAGCTGGGAGGGAAAACAAGCAATCTCAGAACAAGGAAGAAGAACAAATTCAGGTAGATAGAGTGCACAGCGAGGGTCGAATCGAACCCCCTTCGAGCAGACTGTGTTGGTCTGATATTTGCTTTAATGCTCAGGTTGAGGTGGCCAATGAACCTACCAGGTTCAATGGCTCTTTGTAACAGAATTCAGTTTGGCTCTTTGTAACAGAAACTATCAAGTAGTTTATCTTAAAGATTTTATCTTCTCTCTTTAAAGAAGATGAAAGATAGGCATGATGGGGCTGGTATGGTGTCCTAATAGAATTGTCCGGGAATGAGAAAGCCTCCTTCTATCTTTCTGCTTGAAGGCTCCCATCTGAAGACCACCTCAAGATTCAAGATGGGTATTGGAGTGCCGCCTGTTACAGCAGTGTCCCAAGTACTACCACGACAGAGGATGGCAGGAAGGACAAAAGGGGTGAGTTTCCTGGCTGAGTCAGCCCCTATTAATCAATCCTCCTGGAAGACCCCATATTTCTGCTGACTGTCTTTGGCCACAGTTAGTGTCGTGGCCACATATATCTGAAAAGGAGTTCAGGAAATTTAGAATAATAGCTGGGTACGTTTCTGCCCCCAATAAAATTGGGGCATTGTTGTAATGAGGGAGGGGAAAATGGTTATGACGGACAAGTGATAGCCTTTGTCACAGGGGCCCTTTGCATATCTCTTTCTAGGACTATTTGTGTTAGAATCGCCCTTCTTAAAAAGCAGCTAGCAGGCACAAGTGATTGTGCTGGGCATATAGTTAACTGCTCAGAAAATGCCAACTGGGTTATTGAATTAGAACATTTGTTAAACCATTACACTGATTGAAGGGCAGGGGAAAATATGAGCTCCTTTTTTAAGACTTGGGTAGTTGGGGCCAGAGCAAACATTCCTGGTAACGTGGGCCTGGCTTGCAGAAAGCCCAGCTGTTCCAAAAACTCAGCATGGGTCAGAACTTGATCTTTCCTTTGTTGCTGCTTCACATGACAGTTCTTCATTAGAACATTGTGTAAGGTGGCTACTGATGCCATAAGAAAGAGGTTTGTGGCTCATGAAATTACTTCTTGGCGAAAAACGTATTACGCTAAAGTAATGAGGCAATGACATTTTTTTTCACCTATATTCCAAGGTATTACTTGCCAGTGATTGCTCAAGGAAACTTGGCCTTGACATGGCATATCAGCATATACCGAATATTGCAAAATTTTAGGCTCACCCAATAAACAGAAAAGTCAGACCACATGTGTTAGGTAGATCATTAGAAGTGAGCTGGGTTGATTTATGCTTTGAAGTGTCAGTCATTATAGTAAAACAATTATTGAGCATATGCCGTATTATAAATGTTTGGAGGGAGGCTAGTGGCTACAAAGATAAATGATACCTGGTTTTTGCTTAGCGTTGGAGATGGGATGTGATGGCACGATTAGACGAGGTAGAACGTGAGGAGGGCTCTAACAGAGAAGCAGTGGGAAGCGGAGCAGGGCGGGGTGGGCTCAGAATGGGGCCGGCAGGGAGGCTCTGAGGGCAGCTGCGTGAAAGAGGTGGAGAAGGGGCCTTGAAGGACAGGGAAGTTTTGGGCCCATGGAGGCATGGATTGGGAGGACAGAGGAGTGTTCACTATGAAGGGAACCACAGCAGGAAGTATCTGGAGAGAAGACAGCCTGGGGCATCTTCAGACGTTGCGGAGGAATCAGCCATCTGCACATGTAAATGTGTACTCTGGGAAAAAGGGTTCCAGATGCACATAAGCTTGAGGGGTTGCTAGGGTTTTAATTAAATATTAGCATATTGAAGGCTCTGAGAAGGTCCTTTTTTATTTTTTATTTTTTATTTTATTTTATTTTTTTAAAGATTTTATTTATTCGACAGAGACAGCCAGCGAGAGAGGGAACACAAGCAGAGGGAGTGGGAGGGGAAGAAGCAGGCTCTCAGCAGAGGAGCCTGATGTGGGGCTCGATCCCAGAACGCCAGGATCACGCCCTGAGCCGAAGGCAGACGCTCAACCGCTGTGCCACCCAGGCGCCCCATAGAAGGTCCTTTTTTAAAGGGCAAATTTCTATCTATTTAATTTTGTTAAGCAAGTAAATGAATTTATATGTGCAGAAAAGCCTTTTTTTTTTCTTTTTAACCCAGATGTAGAGTGTTGGAAATGTAGTTTAGCAGTGTTTCCAGGAAGAAGAAGTGGGTTTGCTAGGCATCTAGCTGGTCTCTGCTGACAGACATCCTCCTCAGACTGACATGTTGGCCCCACAGCAGGATAGGTTTCTAAGGCCGGAGTTCTTTCTTCACTACCCATTCCACTGCTCATCCACAAAGGAAGTAAAAAAGCAGCGTTCTTCAAAGCTTTTTGCTCCTTTATGCCCAGAAGTGTTTTGAAGAACTATGTACCCCTTTACATATTTCTTAACTTACAAGGTTCTTTCTTCATAAATTTAAATAATTGCAGAGGACAAAATTTCTAATACATTATAAATATTGAACATATTATAAATATTGAATATAAAATAATGCATCAGTCTTTTAAAGTAATTCAGTGGCATAGATAGCACAGTCATCGGATACCTACTGTCATCTAATTAAAGAAACACACACATGCACAAGCTTTTACTTAATAAGCCGGAAATTCTGTATCACATCTGTCTACCTTAAAAATCGCATTTCTATTCTTCTTCCACCACAATAAGAATTTTCTCTTATTGTAACATATTTTCATGTTTAGAGGTCTTTTACTGATCAATCTATAACATTTCTCTGCAACAAAAATATGTTTAAACATTGAAACAAAAGTTATTTCCTGGGACTCCAAGACTCTAGGTTTCAAAACAAATTTCTTTTGGATTGAATTATCATTATTACGAGTTCACAGTTGATCAAAGTAACATATGTGCATATACTATATGTTTTAATAAATATTAGTCATAAGAGTAAATTATTATTGGAAATGCTTCTCTCTCTTTTTTTAAAAAGATTTTATTTATTTATGTGACAGACAGACAGCCAGCGAGAGAGGGAACACAGCAGGGGAGAGGGAGAGGAAGAAGCAGGCTCCCAGCGGAGGAGCCCGCGGTGGGACTCGATCCCGGAACGCCGGGATCACGCCCTGAGCCGAAGGCAGATGCTTAACGACTGCGCTACCCAGGCGCCCCTGGAAATGCTTCTCTTAATGATAAATATGGGGCAGAAGTTATATTTCCCTATTCATGGAGGCTCTGCAAATGTCAGAATGTTGGATTGTCCCTTTTTGGCACTTTAGGTTTGTTGCATACTTTGTAGGGCTGAAAATTATGCTTTTTTTTTCCCCCCAGAAGGGGTGAAGAATGGGGAGGGAGGCTGGGAAGGAATTGGCATGCTGCTTCAAAGTACTTTCTCACACAGCTCAGTTTTATAAAAGAATACCCGTCTGAAAATTGCAGATCTGCAACTTGCCTCCTCTGAAACTAGTTTATTTGTGCCCATATATGCCTTGTGAGGTCATCATGTGACTGTAGCGCAGTTTGAAGACCACTGGTAATTGGAAAAGACAAATGACCCTTCTATCAGGATACCTCATTTTGCTCATAACTGGCTATATTCCCCTAAATCAGTTACTTAACCACAAGGGATTCAGCCTCCTCCTGGTTCAGAGGACACCGAGATGCTTCTGGCACCCCTATTCTGATTTCCAAGGCATCCTTCTGGGGGTGGAAGTGATTGTCTAACTGAAGCTTCGTGTGTTACTAAAGATATCCATCAAACATGTTTTCCAGGCAATTAGATTCTGTGGCCATCTCATCTCAACATATCAAACAGATTTATGAAGTTAATGTTTGACCTTTGCAACAACTAGAAAGGAACAGAGATGAAGGGGAACAGAGCTTTTGGGCATTTTCTTTTTGTTGTTGCTGTTTTTTTGGCTTGATTAGATATCTGGTTTCCACAGCTTGCATGACTAATTCTGGGCTTCAATGACTCTCTTATAACCTTAGCATGTAAAGATGGAAAAATTCCCCTGACATGTTCAGGAAACATTTATTACAGACTGTTTTATACGTCTGGTCAGAATGGGCTAACTGATTTTTCACAAGAACAGAATTTGGCAGAAAGCCTGGCCTCCTTTAGTCCCTCTCTTGCCAAAAATCACTCTGGAGCCAACCTGTAGGCCTTGTGATGTCCCATAGGAGGCCAGACTGGGAAAGGGCTTGGGTGGGAGTAACCCTTTCACCTACAGTGGGAAACAAGATCCATGGAGAGATAGAGGACCTCTCCTCACTGTGTTTCTGGGGAATATAGGGTGAAGCTCAGTGGCTTTATCTTCCTGGAAAGGGAATAATGGCACATTACACATGGAAGATTGGGAAAGGCACAGAGAATAGAGAAGCTGGATCACAGTCCATCCTCACAATTAGCAAGAAGAACAACATAGGAAGATGGTCCACCTATCCTCTTTCAAATCTCCAGATTCTGTGGTTTACCTGGCCCAGCCTCTGAATCACCTCCCCTGTCTAGTATGGCTTTGATCTCCATCTGAAGATTCAGCCCCCTTCTCGCTCTCAAGACAAATGCAGAGGAGAGGCAGGAGGTCCTTGAGCCACAGGAAGGGCTTAAACAGGCAGTGTCAGGATCAGATTTCAGTTCAGATTTACTGCTGTGGCCGCAGCTGTGCGGAGGATGTTCAGGTTACGCCGTGGCGATAAAGTTGTCATTCTGCTGGAGAAACCCAATGAGTTTCACATGCGCGTTGCCTGTTTCATGCGGTGAACACTGACAGTACCTCTGGCTTGCAGCAGAAGGCTGTTATCACCTTTATTGGAGATGAGCAAACCAGCCTGAGTTGCTGAAAAGTGGATATTTTTAAGAAGGTCTCCACTCAGCCAGCTTGATGGGCCTTGAGCTCTGGACCCAGACAGTCCAGGATCTGATTGCCTGCCCTTCTGCTTCCTGTATGACCTTGGGCAAGTTACTGCCCTTCTCTCAGCTTGTTCCTTGTCAAGTGGGGAGGGTAATTGTGGCTGCTATATGGGATTACCATGATGATTGTGTTCCTGGCCTGTATAAATATTATGCTTTCTATTTTCTTTCCTGAGCCAGTGCTGAGGAAAGAGGGGAGAGCCATGGTTGGAAGAAAAGAATGGGAGTGGTGGGCACGTAGGAGGTATGGGAGCAGGAGGGTATGATGTCATTGATTTGGATGGACAGAGATGCTGCAATTTTGCTTAAGATTAGTGCTGGTTCTGTCTCATTTCTAGCTCAGACATCCTAACTGATGGCTCATAGGCTGGTTGGTCATGGTCTAAACACATTTTTGTTTGGTCCCCAGGATTAGCTGGATCTGAGTAATAGCTGGTCCCTTGAGATGGGTATATTAGTCAGTGTTCTACAGAGGAACAAAACCAACAAGGTGTGTGTGTGTGTTTATTTTAAGGAATTGGTGATTGTGGTGGCTTGGCAAGTCTAAAACCTACAAGGTAGACCAGCTGGAGGCTGGAGACCCGGGTAAGAGTTGGGGTCTGAGTCCAAAGGCCATCTGCTGGCAGAGTCCCTTCTTGCTGGAGGGAGGTCAGTCTTCGTTCAACTGATGCTCTCAACTGACTGAGCCACCCAGATGCCCCAAAGAAGTCCACCCACTTAAATGGAAATCTTCTCCAAAAAAACACCTTCACAAGAACATCTAGAATAATGCCTAACTAAATATGTGGGCACCATAGCCCGGCCAAGTTGACACATAAATTCAGCTATCACAGTGGGTGTGCACTTGCAGTCGCCTCGATTGTCTGACACCTGACGCATGCCGTTCACTCACTCATCTTCCTGACTCAGGTAGGATGCTGTGATCCTACCTCCAGCATCGCTCTTCATGATAATGTAGAAGACTTAATCATCAGGCGCTACGCGACAGTTTGGTTTGCTGGAATCCAGTGACTTTCTGGGCAGATATGCCCACTCTTCCTTCTGTTGTCATGAACTGGCTAGAGGACAAACGTAAGGCACATCAGGTCTTAGACTTGGACGGATGTGCGGGAACTCATAAGAACTCAGGTGTGAGGCCTTTTGGGACTATAACAGCATGGCCTAGAGGGAAAACCCGACTTGGTAGGTGGGTGCTGGGGAAGTTCACCGGCAGGGGCAGCTTCCTCAGCATGTCCAGTGCATGCGGTGAGTTCTTGTGTGTTTGTGCGGGTGTGTGTTTGGACCGGGAGGTCCAATCTGAAAGTGAGATTCCCCTGCCACAGTGGGAGGTTCCAGGAGGTTGGCAATGCTCTAGGGCTCTGGGCAGCATGGCCCGAGGGCCTGAGCAGGGTAGAGACAATGTGAGCTACACTGGGATGGGATTTCATCTTGAAAGCTCAGGGTTAGGGAAGGGTTGCGCGGAAAGGGGACCTGGGCCTAGGAAATTGCCAGAGCATACTAGAGGGCTGGAGGTAAGCTTCTGTAGTCTAGGGGCCATTTCGTGAGTCCGGATTCATCCCTGCACCATCGAATCAACTATAGGCAGCAAGGTTTACCTTTGACCTTGCCTTGTGTTGCTCAGATCTAGACAAGAGAATGGGGGTTTGCAGCTGACTGTGACAGACGTGGCCCTCATTTTGACTGTGACATACAGGCAACAGGGCCAACAAGTCTCTGTGTGTGTGGCGGGGAAAGTGTGTTGGGGACAGTGGTGCCCCTCACTCATGTCCTTGGGTGAGGCCAGAGAATGGAAGGGCGTCTGCTGATGGGGTAGAGGTTGACTTCTCCATGAGATGGCGCTCATAGCTTGTCTTTCTGTGTGCCTCCGTGCCTTTTTTTTTTTTTTTTTTGGGTTGGCTTTGATAAAAAATGCATACTGTACATTGTATCCTGTTTTAGAATTCATGGAAATATGACTTGTCTTTCCTAATCTAAAAAGCAGATTTCTGTACTTTAAGATTCCCAGAGGAATATCTGTATTTCTGACAGTTAACTTCTTTTTTTCTTCTGGGCTGTGGCGGCAAAGAGAGGTAGGACGCATGTTATGATCTCTTTATTCAAACACCCCAGGATCTTTCCCCCCACCCCAAGAAGCTTACAGTCTAGCTAGAAGTGAAGATCCATCCACTGTTCTGATACAAGGTAGGCTTTGCGATAAGAAGAAGATGGTATTATTGGTTGAAGCAGGAAGAAGTTAATTCTGCCTGGAAGCTGCTTGAGGGAAGATTGGGACATCAGGGCGCCCCAAAGAAGGGATAATATTTATGGTGGAACGTGCTTTTTCTGAAGTCTGAGGTAGGAGCATCCCAAACAACCCAGGTTGTCCGGTGATAACAGTATCCAAGGCAGACCTTTTCCTAAGAGCCAGTGAAAGAAGAGCTCGTTCGATGAGTCTGAACTGACATGGAATAGGGTGAGGGGGACAGAACTTTACAGAACACAGGAAGTGCCCCATCTGCTGGAGAGAGAAGGGATCAGGCAAATACTAAGGCCAAGCTTTGGCAATTCGTAGGAAATAGTCTCTTTTGAAGTTTTTTCACCCGAGAGTTAGCAAGCGGTGAAGTAAAAATGCACAGCTTGGGAATCAATAAATAATAGCACATTTGTGTCATCCTTTAGGGTTTAGACAGCAGGCTCACAATGTAGGCATTTTTGATATTCCTGTGCAGCAGATGAGGAAGCAGAGGCTTAGTGAAGCGAATTACTTAAGGTCACATAAGTCGTAAGTGGCCAAATCCTGGTGAAGAATGGGTTCTGGAGCACTTCTGGATCTAGTTTTAGCAACTTGTGAAACTCATCTTTCTTCGGTAAACATTCATTGAGCAACTACTATGCAGATAATGGGTATCTGATAGTTTCTGGTATGGTTTCTTTCATCTGGAAGCTCACAGCCTAGTAAACGGCTCTGAACTGGGGTGATTTTTGGGGGACATTTGGCAGGGTTTGGAGATATTTTTGGTGGCCATGACTGGCATTTGGTGGTAGAGGCCGGATGCTGCTGCGTTTCCTACAACACACGGGGCAAAGAGCTATCTGGCCCAACCTGTCAATAGTGCTGGGTTAGCAAACCCTGTGCCAGTGCATTACCCATTTATTCATTCATTTTATCACTTGTTCTACACACTTGGTGGGTATCTATAATGGACCAGACATTATTCTAAGCATGGAGGGTATGATGGGGAAGAAGACAGAAAAAGCCCCTGTTCTCATGTCATTTATATTTGGGTGTGGAGTGAAGGGTGGAGGGGAAGGAGAGTTGGATATTAACAAGGAAATGAATTATAACAAGAAAAATATCAGGTGGCATTGCATGCTGTGTGGAAAGTTCAGGTGCTTTGATACAATTATGTGTGACTTGGGGGTTGCAGTAGAATGGCTCATCCCAGAAAGCCTTTCTAAAGCAGTCATGCTAATGACTGAATTTAAATGACAAGAAGCCATCTGAGGAAAGCATGTGTCAGGCCAAGAGAACAGCAGGTGCAAAGACCCTGAGATGGAAATGGAGTTGGGATGTTCTTTCGAGGAACAGAAGGAAGGCCGGGGTGTTTGGAGTGTGGGGGGAGAAGGAGGTGACACTGGGGAGGGTGGCAGGGGCTACATCCTATCAGGGCTTTGTTAGCCAAGATAAAAAATTTGGATTCCCTTCTAGAGCCTTCCATGTGGCTGTTCTCATGGGGAAAAATGATCAGGGTTATGAAGAAAAGGATATAGAGTCTTGGGGACAAAGTGACTGAGGGGGACGACATCCAATTTGATGGCCAGAGAAGGCTTCTCTGAGACCTGAGATAGCTGTGGGATGGTCTGGGGGACCTGGGGCTTGGGGTTATGGGCCAAATTGTGTCCCCCCCCCCACTGCCATTCATATGTTGAAGCCCTATCCTCTGGTTCCTCAGAATGTGACTTTATCTGGAGGTAGAGTCTTTAGACAGGTGATTAAGTCAACACAAAGCTAGTGGAATGAGCCCTAATCCAATCTGACTGGTGTTCTTATAAGAAAGGGAGACTTGGATACTCAGAGAGACACCACAAGTGTAAGCTGTCAGAGGAAAGACCATGTGCGGACACAGCAAGAGGGCGGCCATTTACAAGCCAAGGAGGGAGCTGTCAGAAGGAACCAACCATAACGGCACCTCGATCGTGGACTTTGAGCCTTTAGGACTGTCAGAAAATCAAGTTCTGTTGTTGAAGCCACCTGGTCTGTGCATTTGTTATGGTGGCCCTTGCAGACTAACACATCTGGAGTCAGCTTTTCTTATCTGTTGCGTAAAGGATGCTTGTGAATCTTTCAGTTAAGGTTTTTCCAGTTCTAAGAGCCTTTGATTCTAAGAGATACATGAGCTCCTCCTCCAGGCTGCCTGCACTCTGTGTAAGTCTTAGCTACATGTCTCTTAATCAGAGAATGACAGAGTAGTTCTGGGGGAAATAGAGGAGCCCTAGGGAGGAATTTGGAATTAGAGATGGATTTCCCATCAATTTCAAAGAGCTCTCAGGCTGGGAGGATTCACAGTCACTCTTCTCCCACAGGAAGGGGATTCGAAACCCCAGAGGACGATCTGTGGGATCACAATGGCACGAATGTCTCCCTTGGGAACAGGCAGAATTCAGTACCAGAGTTTCCAGAAAGGAGATGGAACTTGAGGAATTTTCCCCTTGGAAAGAGTTCACTGGAGACTAGGGCTGCATGGAGAACTTGGACCTCCCTTGGTGCTGGCCCCACTCACTATCCCAGGCACTTCAGGGTGCCTGCCTTCTGTGCAAAGGAGACTCTTTGGCTCATTTTGTCCTTTTTGGCCTTACCTCGTCTCTGAGAAGGAAGGTTTGAGAATCTGACTCACTTTAGGACTCAGGAACAGCATGGGCAAATGTTCTGCCGCTTTCACGGGTGCCCTGCGTGCTGGAACAAATCGGACCCAGGAAGCAGCTCCACTGTTCCCAGAGCAAGAGCACTTGAAGAATGGCCGTTACTGTTTGAGCAATTACTTTGGTTTCTAACTTTTCCCTTACAAATTGATGTACATCAGAACATATTGAAGGGGCAGACTGTGCCTTGCTGCCCAGCCTTTCATAGTTAACCATCTGTTCAAATATTATGAATTCAACAAATATTTACTAAGCAATTCACATTGCTTACAATTTTTGGAGGGTTTGGGAGTGGGGAGGAGACATAGACACTAAATCAGTATTTGACGTGTGTGTGTGTGTGTGTGTGTGTGTATGTAGTATTTGAACAAAGTGGCCGACAGGGAGTATGCTGCTCATTAAATGGGTGCTAACTGGATGAATGAACGAATGAATGAGTGAGGGAACAAATGATCTGGATGTTCTACCCCTCAGATTCTGTCTCTGCCTCCATGTAGTAACTTTCTCTGCTTCCCAGAATGTAGGTTTTCAGATAGCAGGGGTTTTTGTTTCTAGTGTTCAGTGCTGCGTCCCCAGCACCCAGGGACCCCTGAGGACATTACTGCAGTAATCCAGGTAAGAGACTACCTGGGCAAGCAGAGGACACACCGATACTTGAGGCAGAGAGTACCACACGTGGTAACTGATCGATTGTGGGGGTCAAGAGAAGAAAGTTTAGGGACTCTCTAAGGATTCTGCGTCTCCATGGGTAGGGTGCCAATAACGAAGACAACGAGGAGGTGGGGAGGACCACTGGCCACAAAGACATAACCAGCTGGAGTTTGCAAGGGAAATCAATGTCACTAATATTAATTTAGCATTGTTAGCGTGAGGTGCCAGTTGAACCCTGAGAAAGAGGAGCAGAGGCCTGAAGATAGCACTGTTGCTATTAGGGAGATAGCAACATCCCAATGAGGTAGAACACGGGACAGCAGGAGGCGATCTGAGAATGGGAGAAAAATGAGGAGAGAGTGATCCCTCCTAAAATCAGATTGTGTCGCCTCACTACTCTGTAGGCAGCCTGGGCCCCGTGGAATAAAAGCCTCGAATCGTGCACATGCATACCTTATATGTAGTAGGTGCTCAGGAAAATGGTGCTGAATTGGTAAGTGGTGTTTCGGATACACTGCTATAAGGCATTACGAGGAGGCGATCCGGTATTTGTTTTATGTATTCCTTCTGAGTTGCAGGTCACTAATGGAGTTAGACCACCTTGGGTAGCATGATACAGAAGCATTGGTCTTTCAGATTTGAATGAAAAAAGGGGAGATATTGAGAGTCCAAGACTGTCTGTTAATTTGACCAAGGCATTCCAGTAGGTCAGCAGGCTCTGGGATTTGGCAGCAATTTTGTGCATTTGGAGACTCAAAGAATTTACCAACCCCCTGAGAGGGATTTTTGCAGACTGTGAGAATTTTAGCTCATCTTGTCTGATGCATTTGGCCACAAGTAGCCTGAGGAAGCTGACGTCAATATACTCCATTTAAGTATTATTTTTGTCATCTCGCCATACCATTTAAACTAATATTTATTGACCTCCACCATGTCCAGATGCCTGTGCTGGGCATTTCAAATAAAAATCTCTCATAATGCCAAATACCTATTTTACAGATAAGAAAACTGAGGCTAAGGGAGGTCAAATAAGCTCAAGGTCACACAACTCATACAGCACATTTGGGATTTAACCTCAGGCTCTCTGACTGTATGTTCAATTTTTTGTTTATTTTCTGGCCTATAAAATGGAAGTAATAATGTCCACCTTGAGCAACTTCCAGGGCTTCAGGGAGGATTATATGAGATTGTGCCAACAAGAGCTCGTATTTAGATAGCGTTAAAATCAGTGATGCTTAGCTGGAGTTTGTTTTTAGTGCCTTCACCTGAAGTCTTGAGACACATGGAGCTTTCTGGCATCCTAGGATGCTGGTGGGGAGGTATATTTGTTGGGGAGTGTGGGGCTGCCCAACCTTACCTCTCACATTCCATCTTGGAGGAATGCATCTCACTTGCCAATATGCAGGCCATGTGCTGCCCAGTGTCCTCACTGCTAAAAATCTGGTGGAAATAATGGCTCCCATTTAGTGAATGCCCACAGGCCTGCTGCTTTTCCCATATTATTTTAAAACATTAATTAATTTGTATAATTATTAATGAGTACTTGATAAAAATAGATTTTCATTTTTTAATTACAACTTTTAGAATGTGACAACCATGTTATTTTAAGTCCTGCAGTAAGATAGTTTTTGTTATTTTCTTTCTACCAGAGAAGACAGTGAGGTTTGGAAACTTGCCCAAGGTAACATAGGTGATGAGCGACAAGTCAGCTCTTGAATCCAAGTGTATCTGATTCTAAAGAGCAAGATCAGTTGTTTCGGGATGTGGTTCTGGGTAATTCCTTTCCCCTGATGTGTTATCATGACTTAGGATCTTTCAAAAAATCAATGTCCTTCCTTAGGTGAATACTCTGTGGTTTGCCAATTGTTTTATATGCATTTTATTTATTTTCAAATTAAATTAAATCAATTTTTTTTAAAGATTTATTTATTAGAGAGAGTGTGTGCACATGTGGGGGTTGGGGGAGAGGGATAGAGGGAGAGAATCTTCAAGCAGACTCCCTGCTGAGCAAGGAGCCAGATGTAGGGCTCGATCTCATGACCTGTGAAATCATGACCTTTGAGATCACAACCTGAGCCGAAACCAAGAGTCAGAGGCTAAACTGACTGAGTCACCCACGTGCCCCTGTTTTATATAAATTTTAAAACACAGTTATAGTTGGTGTGCCTCAGGAGCTAAATTTAATTCTTTTTTTTTTTTTTTAAAGATTTTATTTGTTTATTTGACAGAGACAGCCAGCGAGAGAGGGAACACAAGCAGGGGGAGTGGGAGAGGAAGAAGCAGCTCCCAGCAGAGGAGCCTGATTTGGCTCGATCCCAGAACGCCGGGATCACGCCCTGAGCCGAAGGCAGACGCTTAACGACTGCGCCACCCAGGCGCCCCTAAATTTAATTCTATATGTGTTGGCTGTTTGCGCTTATAATTTGAACATGGGTTGAACACAAACATTTAATGATAGGAAATTAAATTGAGGACAAGTCATTGCATCTTATCCTCCCCTTCTTTGAGCTCCATAAGTTAGACATCTACACGTGAAAAAGCTGGGTGGACCTTGGGTGGAGTAGCCCAGGGGTCGGCAAACTGTGGCCCACAGCCTGCTGCCGGTTCTTAAATCATCCTCGAGAGCTAAAGTGGTCTTTGCATTTTCAAATGGTTGGACAAAATTATGGATATTTGTTTTTCTTTTGTTATGTACACATCCCCATAATATCTTGATTTTGCTTGTGGGCCCATAAAACCTAAAATATTCACTGTCTTCTTACAGACAAGATTGCTAACTCTTGACATAGGCCTTTACCTCTCTGAGGTGAAGAAGGAAGGATGCAGTATCTCCTTTATTTCTGTAATATTTTATATTCTTTTTCTTTCCATTCAATATTACAGACATTCCTGAGCAGAGCTTTGTGTAGAAGCTATAGGGAAATGGAAGTTGTTCAGGCCAGTCGCTCACTGGGGCCTTGGACTCCATGGCTTTGCCTCTTTCAGAGGAAGAGAGTTTTGTTCTGAAAGGAAAAGAAAATATTTCAGGGGCAACTATCCTGCAATGAGCAGAGCGGACTCATTTGTGAGTACCTGGCTTCTAATCACAGGCCCACCATGAGCCTTGCCTGAGCTGGGCTCTGCTATTGCACAAATGTCTGAAGAAAGTTTCGATTTTGTCAGGAAAAGAAAGACTTCCTATTTTTTACTGGGCAGAGAAATTAATGGGGGAAAGAAGTTCTGCTTTCTACATCAAGAATGAAAGGGAGTTGTTTGAACAGGCTTCAGGCAAGAATCAGCACTAACTGGGAGCTTGGCTGATAGCTGGGCTTTGTGGCTTCCTGCTTTATTAAGGCATTCCAGCCAACTCCTCCTGGCAGTCTGTCTTCTTCTGAAAGCTCAGATGTTTGACGCTGGACAGTGGGATGAGAGCTCAAAGGGAATATGCCCAGAGCAGGAGCGCCTTTAGATCTCTGCTTCCAGCCCGAGTCAGGCGGTAAGAGCCTAATCATGAGCCGGCAGAGCAATGCCTGGCTTCTTCCAGCAGGCGGGCGGGCAGAGAGACCCCAGTGCTTTGTGCTGTAAGTATCTGTGAACCCCACGGGCTGTGTTCTCCCTTGTGAGATACAAAGTTGAATTTTTTCAGAGCAGTTTTGGAAAATCAAGTGCATCCAGGCCCTTGCCTTTCTCTTCTGTGTTGGTTCCAGGTGCTTCTCCTGTGGGCTCCGGGCTGCCTTCCAGTGGCTGCCTTCCCAGTCCTGCCTTGCCTTTTCCGCCCCAGTGTTCCTCTGTGTCCCTTCTCTGCCATTGCACTGGACTCCGGGCATTTAGCCCCACCTGTTTAATTACCTGGAAAGGCAATATGGGGATGTTGGGAGTTCTTTTGCTTCCCTTTACATCCCAGGTGTGGAATTCACAAGACAACATATTTGTCCCCACAAATGCCCTCTTAATACATCTAGGAATAAACAGCTTCAATCTGGGTGTCCCGGGCTGTTCCAGATCGAGGATACAAAAACCAGTCACAATAATGGCAGGGACAGTACTTTTTTCTGGCTCTGACTTGGTCAAGTGGAGCCTCCAGGCCCCTTGAGAATTGCCCATTTCTAGGAAGCTTGGTTCAGGCTTTGCATTCCCAAGATGATGTCTCCAGCCGAGGCCTCCGAGGCTCAGTTGCTTTAGCATTAAACCCGGTGCTGGGCCAGGCTGAAGCTGCAGAGCTTGCTGAGCCTGCTGGGCCAGAGTCGGGGTGCAGAAGCCTGGTGTCCCCCACAGAGTGAGAAGACTCCCTCTTCTCTACTCTTGGGTCACTCACCTTCACTCCTGTCTCAGTGTCAGGCAGCCACACATTGGCCAAGTTGTGTGCCTGACTCTTCCTACTAGAGATGGTGAATCCTTTTCCAGGGAGTTTCTCTGTCCCTCACAAAATAGACTCAGAGCTGCCTCCCCGCAACCCGATCCTCCAGGCATATGCAGACCTGTAAGAAGAGAAGAGCATAGGCTCGGTTTAGAACCCCTGCTACACACCCAGCTCTGTCTTTTTACTTGCTACGCGAAATGGGCTGCCAGACCCTCCTTTGTGGTTCCTGGTATAGTGATCCCGGGTCAGCAAGCTTGATTCATTTTCCTGATACGATGCCGCACAAGGCACTTTTCAGGGACAACCATTATGTCTCCAAGACCAGCTATAAGTCAGGGTTATCTCGAGAAACAAAACCAATAGGATACATAGATAAAGAAATTTATTATCAGGACTTTGCTCATGTGATTATGGAGGCCAATGAGTCCAAAAATCGGTGGTGTGGGCCAGCTGGTAGACCGGAGATACCATCCAGGCACACTGCAGTGGCGAATAATTTAGTCTTGACCTTGAGAAATTTCCAGTCTGGTGTAGGCAATTATGTTATCCTTCAGGATTTACAAAGGACATTCACAGATAGAACCTCATTTGAATTTTACATCGGTTCTCTTCACTTGGTGTCATTTTGGTGTTCATTTTAGACATGAGGCAGTGGAGGCCTGGAGAGAGTAGTGATTTTCCTCATAGTATGCTATGCTTAAAATTTGAGAGCCCGTGCGCTTGGGTCACATATATGGTTAATGAGTTAGGAAAAAAGCAAACATAATTTAGGATTTGGTAGCTCTCTTATTAAGTTTCACTGTGACTGTACACAACATTGTAATTTTTCTCATACTTGTCTCTTACTCTCTAGACTATCAGCAGAGACTGGGTCTTATTAATTTTTAAGTCCTCAGAGATAAGCCGAATGCCCAGGACGTAGTAGGCGCTCAGGAAACAGTTGTCGAATAAAGTGTTTCTAAGGGTCCTTTGTGAGCCAGATTCATTCTGAATTTAATTATGAGTGGGGAACCAGTCCAGGAGGGAGGCTTGGGAGTCCAGGTTGGAAGCTGTCAGATGAGAAGCAGTGCTGGGGATGAGGTGAGGAGCGGGCTTGGAGGGACGGGGGTGCCCCACGGTGAGCTTTGATATTCAATAATCTGGGCTTTGATTTCCACGCATGAGGTTCAATTGCTGCCTTTGTATACGGATTCATCAGAAGGAGGGAGGCTTTTTCCAGTGGGTTTTTAAATGAAATCTGTATGGCGGGGGTAGAAGTTAAGTCCATGGTTCCGGCTCCCTTCCCTGGACAAATTTCAGAGGAGATGCAGGCAGAAGTCAGGGGTCGTCCAAGCAGAAACATGCTTGTGATTACTAGTGCCAGTCTGCAAGCTGGAAGGATATGTGCTGGCAAGCGCTAGGGGCCAGGGGCGGCGGGAGGTTTCTTTCCTTTGATTTCCTTCCAGATCTTGTCAAGGTAGTCCGTGGCCAGGAGCCTAGTGACAGCGGGACTGTGGTGGTGGGGTGGGGAGGAAAATGTACTCACTCTCTTACTAGAAAAGCGTTTGTGACTGTTGGAAATGTGGGAGAACTGTCAAAATGACATGACAGACCTTGCTACGTAAATTGGGAAAATTGAGCCATTGCTTCTACTGTTCTGTGACAACATAAAATTGTAAATTGTCTTCAGCAGAAAAAAGGAAAAGAAAGAAAATTCATGAGCACCATGTTATGAAGACAGATGCCACATATTCAAGAAATGCGAGCTGTATGCTCCCCAACCCTCCCCTCTGTGCCCACCCTCACCACCTTAGATGTCCATGCCAATGACCACAAGGATTTAAAGAGGGACATCGTTGCCTTATTATGTCAAACAACAGTTTCCCCTCTGCGCATTGATGACTGCTCAAGTGTATCCTGTGGGTCCATAACACTGATGTTAATAAGATGGTAGCCCTTCACATTTGGCCACTATGCGGTTCATTTGTCATTGCACATAAAGCCAAGGCAGATCTTTTTGGGGATCTTAATTTATTCAGTATCACCACACTGATCAAATACAGATAATGGCAGGAACATTTGAAGGAGATTCAAGTCATACATGTGCTATTCATTAGCCATGTGACTTTGAACAATAAATACATCATGCTGGACATTTATTTCTCCATACTGGTGTGGATTGATGAGACAAGACTGAAGGCAAGCAGGCCAGTTAGGAGGCCTTATCCTAGTTCAGGCAGTTAGGGGTGGGGTTCAGCCTGGTGGTAAGATGGGCCTGGGTTTGAATTCTGGTTCAGCTGTCTGCAAACTCTGTGCCCTTGCTAAGTTATGTAAGCTCTCTGAGGCTAAGGTTCTTGATCTCTGCAATAGGAATGACAGTCATCACAGGGCTTCCACCAGCAAGGGATAAGGTGCTGAGTGTCGAGTGTCAACAGTGTGAACATCAGTGGTAATCGCTGCCTAGCGAGGCAGCCCTTGGGCTTTCGAATTGCCCACAGAACACCAAGCTCAAGAGATGCTCACCAGAGGCCATTTCACAATAGCTTACAATTAAAAATATGTCTTAGAAGCTTCCATTAAAAAAAAAAAAAAAGAATGGGAGGGAGCACTTTTTAGGGTAGTCTTTGAGTTTCCAGCTGAATAGCAAATGAAATCCAGGTCTTCTACCCAAGTGCTCTCTCTTCTTCCCAAACCACCAGTTTCCTGGGTACAGGGTTATCTTGGAGGTGCTAGGCGGGTTCTAGTTCAGTGGGAGATGGGAGGGGGCTAGCTGCAGAACTGGTTGGATTTGTGTGATGAAGGGCCTCAGTTTAGACTTGTGACTGTCCTTCTGCATGAGCTAACATAGGCAGGCACGCTGACAAGAACGGAAGAAGGAGGCCTCCTCAGGTAACTGTCAGTGTGCCCCCTTGCTTTGGCAATTCCTCACTTTTTAATATCCTGGGATCTTAAAAATATGGCAATATCTGGGGCCTCCTTGGATTTCCTGTAGGGTCTGGGCTTAGATGTGCATGCCTGTGGAGCTTCCATGTGCCATTCACCTAGCTCAGACCTGTGCAGCTAATGGGGCCTGGCCACTTGGGAGGCAAATCTGTGCCTAATCATTAAGGCTGTGGATGTTTAAATAAAATTGCCCATCACCCTTGCTTGGCTAGGCCTTGAGCTGACACGTTAATTATCCAGTGGGACCAGAGAGAAGACTTGGGGATATGTGGGGGAGGGGGTTCCTCCTTAGAGCCACAGAGCCATATGGGGAGGAGGCTTCCGGAAGTAGCCAGCTGGGCACTGCTGACAAGAGCGGTGGTGGCAGCTGGAGGAGGGAGGTGAGCTCCAGGCTGTTTCTGTGCCATTTGTTGGGACCAGTGTACTTCTTATGACCCAAATCCTGGAAGTGTTGCAAGCAGGCAAGCTGATTAATTATTTCCCTGGGGTCTCTCTTACAGAGGATAGAAATGATGCTTGGTGGGCGTGAAAGAGAGGCCAAACCTTTCAACTAGTAGGGAATTTGTTTCCTGCCTAACTGCAGCCACATGTGAAGGTATAGAAAACATATGTGCCTCTGATAAAAGATCACATTTAAAGACTAGAAAGAAAAGCACAACAATGTCCTGTTTCTCATCAAACACCAAACTCTGCGTTTCCAAATGCTCTGTGTTACTAGGGGTGTTTAGAAGCATTCCAACAGGGCTGGGCTCCGTTTCCATCAGCACGTTTGGCGTGTTTCTGTTACCCACTGTTGCTATTCAGTGAAGTCAGTCATTTATCATGGCGGCTCCCAAGCCCGGTAGCTTCTGTGGTCCACTGAATCAGAATCCACAGGAGTAGCCACTGGAAACTGGAATTTTTCATTAGTCCTCTGACTGATTCTTATGTAGCAAGGCCTTGAACCTCTCTGTGAAATGAGAGATGGACAGCTACAAGTTTGGAGAGGGACGAATAAGGGACTGTGCTGAGTTTCTGGGAGCACAGAATGTCATGTGAATTTTATCTATATATCTATATATCTCTCCATATATTTATATATATATATGTATTTAATATCTATATTCAGTAGATAGATTATATAAATATCTATATATATCAGTTTTTCCTTACATACAGGTAAGGAAAGGGATGGGGAAGTGAACAGATAATGGTAGGGAGGAATAGGAGGCATTCATAAGAGCTGAGGGTCATTATAGGAGCGATAAACCCACCAAGAGTAGTAAGCCTTTGAAGTTATAAATTCTACTAGATGCCCATCTCTATTAATAGAATCATCATTTATTTAATCTCCCAAGCTACAAACCTTAGACATATCTACAACTCCTTCTTTGCTCCTCTTTTCTCCTTCCATTCTGGGTGATCACCAAATCTTGTTCATGGATTGTGTTGCTCACAGCTGGTTGCTTAGCTCAAAGCCAGTCCTTCCTCCTCCCCTGCTAACAGACTCCAGGGTTTACTTGAGAATTAGGAAGAAAGAGTCCAGCTGGATGATTGCAATAGCTTCTTCAGTGGTCTTTTGGTCAACCTTTCATTCACCTTCTACCATGATTTGGGAATGATTGTCCTCTAAAAATTCTAATAAACTTATTTCTTTGCTTAAGAAAAATCTCTCTCTCTCTTTATTTATTGCCAGCAGGATAAAATATAAACTCCTTAGTATGATTCTCAATATGGTCCTGAAGTTCTTCTCCAAAGTCATCTCTGTTGCAAATTAAAGATGGTGGCAAATTCTTTGACACTCATCCCGTGGAGAGGTGAGGTCTATATGCCCTCTTTTTGTTTCTGGGTAGGCTTTGTGACTGTTTTTGCCAATATAATCTGGTGGAGGTGACTTTCTGCCTGGCCAAGGCATTAAGATGTCAGCTTCCATTTCCTGTCCCTTAGGACATTTTATTATTTCTTTTTTAGGATGCTCTGAGGTGCTGTGTAAGAAGTCCAGCTACCCTGAGAGGCTAGGCATAGATGTTCTGTTGGTGATTTCAGTGGTGCCTATTTTTTTGTTTTTAATCCACCAAAATGCCAGATATCTGAGTGGAGCCATTTAGACTAGTAGATAAGACCGGTATCAATGAGTGACCTTAACTGATGTTCTTTGGAGCATAAGAATCTCCCAGCTGAGCTCTGCCCCAATTCCTGAACCACAGAACTGTCGGATACAGTAAATATAATTTTGTTTTAAGCCTCTAAGTTTTGGGGGTAATTTGTTGCAGAGCAACAGAGAACAATCTATCTTCCCAAGAACCTCCCTCCCCCAGTTACATGGCACTATCATCAATTTCCTAAACACATTAAAACTCTCATACCAAGAGTGCCCTTCTTCACCTTCCTTGGCAAACTCCTGCTCATTCTTCAGATGCAGCTCCTTTCTGAAATCATTACTGAGCAAATGAATGAAAGAAATCCTTTTTGCACCACCCTGAGAGATTCTTGCCACAGGTTCTCGACAAGTACCTTTCTAAAAGCAGCAGGGCACTGCAATTACTTAAGTGTTCATCTTCTTTAATCATATGATAACTGCTGGAGGGGAGGAGTTATGTCTTCAGCTTGGCATATCTAGTGCTAAAGGGAGTGCTTGGCACGCAGCCAATGTTTGTTGAACGAAGGGAGGACCCCATAAGCAAATAAAACCATGAAAAGCATTTTGGTCTCTGCATTTTTTGAAAGTTCAGTCATGCCTTATTGGCTTCTTCCAGTTAGAGTCACACATGAAATAGAAAAACAAACCACTGGCTTTGTTGGTCTTTTGTGAAATCCTGAGTCTTTGGCAGCCTGAAGAATTAGATTGTCAATATTTTGGAAAATAATAGCCCAACCACCTGGAAGATGAGGGCACTGGTGAAATGTAAGTCTGGTGGGTTGAAGGTGGTGCATTGACATTTTTTGAGGTTTAAAGAGGCAATAGGGTTAGTAAAAAGACCTTTGGCGTGGGAGGAGGGATTGTTGCTGGGCCTGGCCTCAGTTCTGTCACTGAGGGATTTGACCAGTTTGCTTTGTCTCTTCAGGTCTTGATTTCCTCCTGTGGAAAGGGACGTTGGGTCAGATGACATGTCAGTTATCTTCCAGCCCTGACATTCTGTGAACCCACCTGGACTGTGTCACTTGTATTATCTGGATGGGATAGCTGAATCCCGCATCGCTACCTCCTCATCACTTTGCTGATTCCTGAACGCTCTGTGCATTGGTGGCCCTCATGGGGAATCACAGCTTTAGAGGACCTGCCCAGGGTAAGAGGTTCTCTGTGGGTGTAGATCAGCTCTGCACACCAGGGTTGCCCCTATTCACATACTGATTTTCTTATGGATTATTCAAGGTGTTCTTTATAGAACACCTCTGATTCCCTCATTTCTCCCAAGCAGTACCTCCCACACTGGCCTGCCAAGGAGTCTGAAATGCTAGTTTGAATTTTTCCCTTAAGGCATTGAAGGCTCAGTTCAGATGCAAACATTATTAAAACATTAGCAGCCATTAAAACCTTATTTGAATGAGCTTATCACATCAGCTCCCTCACTCCGATTTCTCTCGAGCTTATATACAGATGTAGGAATTGAGTGTTTTAGCAGGGGGAAAATCCAAGTATCCAGTCCAGTTTCCTGAATCCTAATCCCCCTATACTCTTTCAAAATATCACACTGCTTTTCCAAGCAGGGTCCTAAGGAAATGATAGTAAGGACAGCCGTATTTTGATGGATGGAAGAAAAGAAATGGGAGGAAGTTCCCCCTACCCCCTAAACCAACAACTCCAGAGCTTGGAGAATTGCTTAGAATAGCAGCAAGCAGGACCAGCGTGAAAACACTGTGATCTAGAAGACCCATTTGGCCAGCGTGGTATCATGGACTAGATTTTGAATAAGAATATTTGGCAGTGTGACTTTAAGGAAATCATTTAACTTCTCTGAGCCAAGTTTCCTCCATGTTGAAAAGAGGAATTATAACACTGACCTTATAATTATTGCAAAAATGAGAAAAATGGCATGACCGATACTCAGAAATTGTTACCTTCTACTACTACTAGTATCAATATTAATATTATTGTAACTGCTGGCTGACCAACACCCCACCCCCAACCAATCAATATGATGGTTTATTTCCTAAAGGCAAGTAGACAAGATGCTTAATTGGAAGGGTCTCTTAATTTGTAGGGATGCGTTATTTCACTCATATTTGGGTCTGATCCTTGCAGAGGTATGTTCTTGGTATCTAGTAATGTCTTCTATTTGTTTCATTGAGTATCGAAAATGAGGGTATTATTTTACTGAAGACTCACAAATTAATAAGCAATAAAATTATTGCCGCCAACCATAAGTTGGGAAATGCACCTGTCTCATTCCCCCAGGGGGAAATCCAGACTGAAGATTTAGCTGGCCCATGTCAATAACTTGGTGGCACCACTCTCTCTTTCTTTCTTTGTATTTATTTTTCCCTTTGCCTAGAACACCCGCCTCCCAAGCTTGCTTTGCTGGGCTCTGTTCAGCTTCAAGTCTCAATGTAAATGCCACTTCTGGGACACCGTCCTTGATGACCTGGACTGGGGTGGGACTCCTTGACTCTTCCCATGAACTTCTCTCATCGTGAGGCTCATCATACTCCATGCTAATTCCTCTGTCAGTTTTCCCATGAAATTATAAGGGCTGTGAGGGCAAACATGTCTCCCTTCATCCCTTGCACCTAGTTTAAGCCCCAACAAATATTTGTTGAATGAATGAGTGAGGATGTTGATTTTTTCCAAGAAAAATTAGGGTCAATTTATAAGAAATGCAATAGAATAAAAAGAGGAATGGATATTCAAATACAACCAAGTATAGGAAAACTAATGTTTAGGTCTGGGAATGGGAGATAAGATTGGGCAGAAAGTTAATACACAGATGCCAGAGGGCAGGAACAGTTGCAAGGTGCTAATGCAGCTGGTGGAGTGGGCAGGGAGGGGAGTGGTGGGAGATACAAGGCCAGGGAGGAAGGCAGGGGCTAGGTCACATAGGAAGAAGTAGCTTGGATTCTATGTCTGGTGAGAAGCCATTGGTGGAGGACATGGAAGGAGGAGGAGGAAAGAGTGTGATTTACTGGTGAAAGAGAATTAAATTTTTATTTCCAACAATAGAAAAAAATAGATAGTGTCTAAGTGGGGGCCTACGAATACCAGCTATTTTTATAGCTTACTTTAGTACTGTTTGACCTTTTTTTTTTTTTTAAAGATTTTATTTTTTATTTATTCGACAGAGATAGAGACAGCCAGTGAGAGAGGGAACACAAGCAGGGGGAGTGGGAGAGGAAGAAGCAGGCTCATAGCAGAGGAGCCTGATGTGGGGCTCGATCCCATAACGCCAGGATCATGCCCTGAGCCGAAGGCAGACGCTTAACCACTGTGCCACCCAGGCGCCCCAGTACTGTTTGACTTTTAAACTTCTATGTGTATGTTTTATTTTCTTAGAAATTAAACATTTGTTAAAAAAAGAAGAATAAGAGAAAAGGTGAGCTGCCACATGCTTTCCCTCTCTATCCAGAATAGGGGTGGATTTGCAGTGAAGCCAGTGGAGCTTAAGTTTCTCAAATCTCATCTGCCAATGCCTAGAGGGGCCCTGCAATGTTCGCTTGCCATTGATTTTTATAAAATTTGCAAAATTAAGGTATTTGAATGCAAGTGAATTAAGACCATTGTCTTTTTCCACTCTCATCCCCTCTCTGTCCAATGCCCTGTAGGACATTGCTTGAGGGCTCTCAGGCATTGTTGGGATCCAGTAAAGGGGGAACTGAGTTGGAGTCACCTCCGGCCTGTGCTCACTGAGATCCCTTTATGTGGCTCTCAGCCACTTCTGTGTGTGCTGTTGTGTTTACTGGCTGTCCCACTGTGGAGGTGGCCTCCAGGAATACCCTCTCCTCTGGGCTGACTCACCAGGTGTCCTGACACAAAATTCAGGGACAGAGGTGGTCTCACAACTGAACTTGTCCTGGGGTTTCTGGCATAGGAGCTGAGTGAGGGTATCTACATTTAGTCACTGCATAAGAAAGCTTGAAATCTTAAAACTCATATATGAAATAAACTTAATAGAGGTTTCCAAAGATTTCATCACAATCCTAAAATGTACAGAATATTACCAATATTGAGTTATGAAGCTGAAGGGAACTTTTCTTAAATTATCAATAAAAATGTAATTTTCAGTCAGCATGCTAGATGGAAGACTGAATTATCTTTGTTCCCCATATAAATAATATTGTAAAATAGAGGTGATTAAATGTATGTTGTTAAAAAACCTAAAAAAAACCCTGTTATTAAGTATATGCCAGGCAATTAATTAATAAAAGATAGCATGCTTGTTTTTCAGTGGATTTTGTGAAGTTTGTAGTATTAGCTTTTGAAAACTTGCTCTGTACTGTGATTTCTTTTCTCATTCTAATTAGTTTTGTACCCAATTTTGTATAATAATTTTGCATTCTTTTTTTTAAAAGATCTCTCCAGTTTTTATAAGCTTCAGTTCCCCCAAACTTGATTTACCTCTAATGGAGAGCTGGTTGTTTTTCCTTTTTTTTTTTTATTTTATTTTATTTTATTTTATTTATTTATTTGACAGAAACAGAGACAGCCAGCGAGAGAGGGAACACAAGCAGGGGGAGTGGGAGAGGAAGAAGCAGGCTCATAGCAGAGGAGCCTGACGTGGGGCTCGATCCCACAACGCAGGGATCACGCCCTGAGCCAGGCAGACGCTCAACCGCTGTGCCACCCAGGCGCCCCTGGTTGTTTTTCCTGTGTAAAGTATTGTAGGGATTGGGAAAATGTGTGTCTGCTCTGCAGCTGAAGGCAGACGCTTAACCGCTGTGCCATCCAGGCGCCCCTATTTTATTTTTTAAAAGATTTTTATTTATTTGAGAGATTGAGACAGAGAGAGTGACAGAGAGCATGATCTGAGAGGGGGGGAAGCAGGCTCCCCGCTGATGTGGGGCTTGATCATGACCTCAGCTGAAGGCAGATGCTTAACCAACTGAGCCACCCAGGCACCCCAGGGTGTACAGTTTATATCAGGATAACTACCCAGGGTTGAATTGACATAGGAAAAGAAGGCAGGTACTTCATGACAGCATTTGGAACTCCCTCTGACTCACTGCCAGGGTATGTCCCTGTTGGAGGGGTAGTGAAGGGGCTCACGTGGGCAGCCACACAGCCAGGCACCATGCTGTTGTCCTCTCCTTGTGTTAACCTTTATGACCTTTGCAAGTGAGCTTGGGATTTGTTGAGTGCATGAATACATAAATATATGGTATCATGGACTGAATGTTTATGTCCCACCTCCAACTCTTATGTTGAAGCCCTATTTCCAATATGGCAGCAGGGGTCTTTGGAAGGTAAGTTGCTAGGTTTAGATGAAGTCATGAAGGTGGAGTCCCCGTGAGAGGATCAGTATCCTCATAAGAAGAGGAGGAGACACCATTTTCCCCTTTCGATCATATGAGCACACAGCAAGAAGGCAGCTACATGCAACCCAGCAAGAGAACCTTCGCCGAGAAGCGAATGTGCCGGCACCTTGATCTTGGATGTCCCAGCCTCCAGAACTGTGAGAAATCAATGTCTGTTGTTTACATCATCCAGTCTTTTGTTACAGCACCCCGAGCTGACTGAGACCGGGTAAGCAACACATAGTGGATTGATACCACTCTCATCTGCTCTTGGATTTTCCATGTGTCTGCCTTTCTGTGCACACCACCCAGGAGGTACCTCTGAAGCTGGTGGGCCAATGGGAATCAGAATCCAATGTGAACTATGATCTTCCCTGTTCTTCTTGCTTCTGCCTTCGTCAGTTGGTTTTTCCCAGTTGGCAGAGGAATAACCAATCCGCTGAACAGCCAACCCCTGTGTGTTGAGCTCTCTTGGTGAGCTGAGTCCTGTGTTTGGCACTAGCACTGCTTTGTTTATTTAAACCTCACAAGTACTCCAGAAGAAGGATTATTAGCATCGCCACGAAAGACAATGAAATCAAGACTCAGGAAAGTGAATGAGTCTCCAAGAGCTCACAGTTAGTAAGCAACAGAGCTGGAATTCAAGCCCAAGGCAGCCTCCCTGCAAATATGATGTTCTTGATTTATAGTCTAGCTAGGGAGTACAGCTTGCCCCTGGAACTGACAGGGGTTAAAAGAAAATATTCTTTGATTTTGAAGCTCTTCAGGCCCAAAGTTCTTACTGCATTTTGTATGTGAGGGAGTTTTTAATTTTTCTTTTAAATTTGGGAGGCATTTCCTCATCCAAGAAACAATAAAATTTGGATTTAAGCATCAATTAATGCACTGAGACAAGGAACCCCAACATACAGCTGGAGAGCAGGAAAGCTTGCCAGGCGAGGCATTCATCTTGGAAGAAATCACATATTTTACTTGGCTTTGGCTTTCTGGAATGAGATCTTTGAAAAAGGGCTTTTAAATTTTACATCACTTTCAATTCAGTGGTGTGGACTAGGCCTTTGCGCGAGCCGTGGTGGGGACATTTATCTCAATAGAGAACGGAGAGTTGATGAGCCATAAATTCTCCCACTCAGCACCCTACGTTGGGTTTTCCTTTCTTACAGCTCAGATGGGAGCTTCCCTTCCTTGACTATAGTCACTCAGGCTGTAGCCAGCAGGGGCCTGGAGAGGCTCCGGGAGACCCTGAACCAGGCCCAGGAGGGAGCACTAGCTCTTCCTACTGGGAAAATGTCACATTTTTCCTGCTCTCAGGTATAGTCTGCCCTGCTTGGGCAAGTTAAGGGAAGAGAATGTTTACTGAGTCTCCACCCTCCTGGGTCATGGCAGATCTATGAAGCTGTGAGGAGCATTCTGGCTCCTCTTACACTGTGCGCTCACTCTGGACCCCATGTTTTCCTCCAAAGTTTTGGGACCAGCTCTGTGCAAACTGGTGTGACTCCCTGGTAGTTACCTGTTGGAGTTTTCATCTCTTCTGGAATATTTTCTTTCCTCCATGCCTTCAGGTATCCAGTATCCTTCTGCTTACTTTCCTATTTGCTCTTTTGCTTATTCTTGCTCTCCCCTTACCAAATTATAGTCTGCTAAAAAGTTTTTCATTCAAATTGAAATAGACCAAGTTTAAACCAAGGTTTCCAAAAAAAATCTATAATCTGGACTCTGCCTAACAGCTTTGGTCTTGCTATAACAGCCATGCCATACTCTGGACAGCTTGAATTGAATAGCAAGTGAGTCATTCTCTTGACCCTGTCACCTCAGGGCCTTTGCACATGCTGTTCCTTCTGCCTAAAGTGATTTTTCTAACCCTCATTCACTTTTGCCTAGCTGCCACTCGATTTAGTCTTCATGGATGTCCCTTCCTCAGAGAAAATTTGTTCTGACCCTCCAAGGCTAGGCTGAGAGCTTATTGCTCTCTGCCCCTCCCCCTCAGTATTTCCTGTTTTCTCATAAGTCTCCCTCACTAAACTGGGAGTTCCTCAAGAGGAGGGATTGTAACCCTTGACCTTGCAGAGTCATCCATTAAATGTTTTTGAATAAATGAATGAGAATGATGCACAAGTGACCACTATTTTTGTTTCTTTCACAAATCTGCACTTCAACAGGCTGAACTCTAAGGTGACTTTGAGATCAATAAAGGAAATTCACATTTTCCTAGTTTGTATTCAACTCTTTGGAGAGGTGGTGACTTCAGATATGAGGCTCCAGCAAAGGAGTTCTCCAGGACCCAAGGGCACCAGAATGCATTTCACTTCAAAAAGGTCAAGTTTGATGTGACTGACCAAACCAAGAAAATTGATGCAAAATCTTGGGGGTGGAGAGTGTGGGCAATAAAGATGTTTCGAAGGGTATGCAGAATGCAAATAGGACTCTGCTGCATTTGCTGCCACACAGCGGGGCACAGACCCAGCACCCCTGTGACAGTGGCCACAGGGAAACTCAACTTCTCCATTATTGTGTGTGTCAGAGGAGCTGTGCAACTCAGCTACTTGATGGCCTTTTCTGTCTCCCATGTCTTACAGGGTGTTTGCTGGGAAGAAGCTGGGTCACATGGGAAATCCTAGCTGCAAGGGGGTTTTGGAAATGAAGCCTTTAGTTGCCTAGCTGGATACATGGGAGGGTGCCATACATGGGGGCTGGAGGACTGAGCAGTCAGTCTGTAATATCTGTCATAATATGACATGAAAAATCCAACTGAGGATGTGAAATTTAATATAATTACCTTTAAGCTAGTCCCAACTTCATATTTATAAAATAGTAGTTATTATTCAGTGTGACCCCATATTAATTTGAAAATGTGTGTATATGTGTTCACATAAACATTGACAAAAGTGTACTTGTTTAAACATCTTAGGTTAGATCATGAAGGCTGGCCTGGGTTTGAGTATTGATGAAAACAATGACCAGGCTTGGCTGGGTTCCTTTTACTTCAGTCTACTGCCTGGATAGCAGACCGGTGGTCCAAAGAATGTGATTGAGATCCAGGATGCATGACAGTTAAGGAGATGTGTCTTCTAGGGAACACCTTCGTTCCTCAAACAGAGCAAGGGCCTCGGTCAAGTCAGAGCATTCCAAAACCACTTTATCTTTTAAAGACAGGGAGGACTGGGGACAGGCTAGCCCACTTTACCTGGACCTCATTTTTCAGGTTCTGAATTTCTTGGTACATCACAGTTATGTAACTAAAGGTTGTGTAGTTTATTTCTTGCTCTTGTTATGCTCTTGGGCCTCCTTGAGTTTTGAGTACAATAGTCCTACCATGACTTTCCACTACAAACACTGATGTTCTCAAGTGGAATATAAAAGGAGGAGGGAGAGACCATTATTGTCCAGTTAGACATTATCAATGAACTTTTCAAACTGCCTATCATAATATTCATATAATCATAAATCTTCCATCTTTAGCTTTCCCAAGCGATACAGTTTTAAATAATTAATGGTAGAGAATTTCAACAGAAGAACTCACTGGACTATTTTTTTTTAAAGATTTATTTATTTATTTGAGAGAGACAGAATGAGTGAGCATGAGTGGGAGGGGCAGAGGGAGAAAGAGAGAATCTCAGATTCTACACGGAGCATGGGGTCCAACATGGGGCTTGATTTCAGGACCCTGAGATCATGACCTGAGCTGAAACCAAGAGTGGGATGTTTAGCTGATTGTGCCACCCAGGTGTTCCTACTGGACTATTAAAAATGTTTTAGAGCAAATGGGTGAATCTCAGATATCAGAATAATTAGGTTTGGATAGGATCGGAGGTAGATGAGAAAATTCAAGGTCATTGGCTATATGAAATGTTACATTCACATTCACTGAAATGATGAGTGATAAGAGGAGCCGATCTGAGAAGGGAAGAACAAGAGGCAGCTCGATTTGACGACTACTCTTTTAAGACCATGTGGTGTGCTGGCCAAGAGCTTGGGTTCTGGGCTGGGCCAGCAGGCTTCAAGTCTTATTCATCATTCATTAGTCTTAAGGCCTTGGAAAATTTACTTAACCTCAATGTGCCTTATCTTTAGAGGAGGGTTATAATAATAGTGTTTTCTTCAAAGGGTCATGATGAGGACTAGATGAGGTAATTTGTGTAAAAGTGCTTCTTCCAAAATCTGGTACGTAGTAAATATTCCATATATGCTGGATCTAATTGTTACTATAATAAGGCCTTTGGCATGGGAAGAAATTTTGTGCTAGGGTCAGGGGCATGGTACAGATGTCTGGTCCTTGGAGAAAATAAATACCTAACACTTACAAGACCAAGTTGAAGAAACACACAAAAAATCCACCATTGATTGCAATGGCTGAAGAAGGTACTCCAAGGACCACAGTTTTTGGAGGAACTTAATGAATCGTGCAGTCATTTTTTCCTAAATGGATTTGAGGTATAAAATAGAGGACGTTTGTACTATATGTTTGATAAAACTCAAATCTGACATTAAGACAAAAGATAACAGGAAGGATGTAAGTTACAAAGTGAAATAGCTGTGATTGAATTTCAGCATTATATTAGACAATGTCTCGAGGCAAGTGGAATGCCTTACCTATTTTCAATTGAGTTTTTATGGATTGAGGGTATAGTGGAAGGGGGTGAAGAAGGTAAGAACAGTCTTCTGTCCTGTCATGGCTAAGGAAGCAGGAAATCTTGTAATGTGGTGGGGGAGTGGTTAGTAGAAGAGGTGCAGGCCAAATTAGTAAATTGAGCGATGCTAATGTGAAAAGTGATTTTAAATTTAATGATTTCAGCTGAATGTTTTGTAAGACTGTTTGACAGCAGTGATGAAGTCTCTTCTTGTCCTTGCCCTAATTGCATTCCTCACCACAAATGTTCATTTTCCCTATCATGGACTGACCTCTGTATCCAAAAAATCCATCCATCCATCCATCCATCCATCCATCCATCCATCCATCCATCCACCTTTATGTTTAGTCTCCAAATAAAATAGAGAATGCACAGAAGAATGGCGCAGCATATGTGCCAAAACCAGCATATGGTTTCTTGCAGGGCCATTGGGAGCTACCCTTTTGATGTCAGATGAACTCTGCTTTGAAACTGTTGTTTTCCACTCAAATAAGCAACTCTTCCTGACTTTCATCAGCTCCTTCCTATAATAGGTGTGATTAAAAAAAGTGTGATGACTGATGGAATAAATACATTTGATTGAACAATGAACACTTATGTGACTAATCCCCTTCCGAGGCCTTTTCCCCAGACCCCATACAATGGCCCCACCTCACCACTGCTTGCTGAAACACATCTGAAACTCATCTTTTGAAGTCACCTTCAAACTGTGTGTTGGTTGGAGCTGACGATTTCTGGGGTGTCAGATGTCTTTCCTTTCATGGTCTGTTTTAATTTGAGGATCAGCTGGATGTCATGAGGGGACAATTTAGGTGAAACCAAGAATTTCAGTGTGACGTAAACATTTTTACTTGCCAGAAATTAGAAGGTGGTGAATGGTTTTATGATTTTAATGACTGATTAGTTTTATGCTGTTCAAAATTGTTGCTAACATGAATAGAGCTATTGATGGACTGGAGTAAATCAGTCAAGAGGTGACATATTCTTGATGGAATTTTCCTGGAATAAACTCCATCCACTGAGGTTCTGTCCTTACCCTGCTCGTTAATCTTTTCTAACTTCTAGAAGCCACCTGCATTCCTTGGCTTGTGACCCCTTCCTCCATCTTCAAAGTAAGAATCAGTGTCTCCCCAAAACTTTCTCTGACTGTCCTGCTTCCTTCATTCACTTATGAGGGCCCTTGTGATTACATTGAGCCCACCTAGATAATCTAGTATACGCCATCTCTCAAGATGCTTAATTTAATCACACCTGCAAATTCCCTTCTGTCATATAAGGTAACAGATTTAGTAGTTCAGGGCTTAGGACATGAACAGCTTTGGGGTGGGGGTTGCATTATTTTTTCTATCACTCTAACCTCGGATTTTCTGTCCCTTCCTGGTTTCCTATTACTTAATAAGCCACAGCAGTAATAACCTAAGAGCCATTGACTCTGGGAGAGACCATGAAATGTTGGGGAAATTTGGCTTTTGTGTCCTGGTCTATTAGGTCTATGCTCTTAGCCTTTGGCTCAGACCTTTGAGTTTACCTCTTTTCAGTTAATTTTTCTTTCCTTTTGGGGATCTCCATTTTTAAAGGCACTAAGAAAATTAACAAATTTTCTGGCACTGGAAGCAAGACAGAGGATGACAAGGATTTGACAGATAATAGCAACTGAAGTTTCAAAAAACTGAACAACTTGTTCAAACTGGGTAGTGGTTGAACTGAGCTTAAATCCTTATTGGCTCTAAAGCTTCTTCTCTTTTTTTTTTTTTCCTAACCCGAGAGTTCACTTTTAAGGAAGAAAATAAGAATTACTGCATAAGTAGAGATTAAAGATCTAATCTGATATCAGTAATTACAATAGGAACCTTTGAAACATAATTTTCCACTTATAAATCAAACAGATTTAACTGCAAAATTAAGAAGCAGGAAACAAAACTCATCAATATTAAACACATTTGAAATTTCTGGAGAAAGACAAAAGGTAATACTTCTGTAATATTTCTCTTCTATAGCAGTGTTTTTCAAATTTCACTTCCTCTTTTGATGAACATAAACACGTGCACTCCACAACAGCTCTGACAGGTCCTCTGTCTGCTTGAGAGTCATGGCGTCTTCTGTATATTTCCAGCCATTGAGAGGCTACTGTCAGCTTTTATGGTTTATATTCTGTACTTTGTATTATGGAAACACACCTTTTTTTCCCAACTGTAAAATTCCACTGTAATTAGATTTGTCTTTTTCAAACTACTTAGTAGAGAATCCCTGCCCTCCCAGGGCTGAGATGGGTGTTTCTGCATGATTCAACCATGGTACAGTATGAAGGTTCTGTGCTTGGCTCAAGAGTGTAGATATTTTGAGGGTTGACATCGTTTGCTCTCAGGAAAATATAATTTACTGCTTCTGGAATAAAAACAAAATTAATAAATGATACAGCACGCAAACCCATCTTGGCCTTACACTGCTTAGCAGTGTTTTAGTGAGTTACATTTGAATGAATGAGAAACATATGGATGAAATGTCCCTTGTGGCTACTCTTGGACTCGGAGCTGGAAGGGGGGAATGTGCTTAACCAAATGCACCGTATTTTTCTGACACCGTGTTTCAGAACATATTTGGACCTATTCCCTGGGGCCAGTGAGTACTGGCAAGGCTGGTGGAAGCTCCCTTGTGCCTGAGACTTTGGCTAGGGGTTGAGGGTAGGGGAATGGCTAGGGGTTAGAATCAGATGGTGGTGGGATTCTCGAGGCATGATAGTAGGAAGTGTTGAGTTGGAATTGGGCTTTATTTTTTCCTTTTAACATGGAATTGTGCTCAAGCAACTGTTCTGGGAAAGCAGGTTTCCAATAAGCCAATGGGACAGAGGGACATTCTCAGAATCCGAAGACCACGAGGGAGACTCTGTAAGCAAAAGTTCTCATTAGGTGGAATGGTTGGTGGACCAGTTGATTCTGCCAAAGACTGGGACTCTAAGCGGCAGGCCCTTGACATCATCTCTATGCTGTAGTGATAGAGGAAAGCCCCATGACTTTCTTTGCTTCAGCTGAGGTTGATATTGAGACTTTCATGCAATTCTCTCTCCTCCACACCTCGCAGCAAGCTAATCAAGGCAAATGCTCTTACCTGACTCAAAAAGAAAGAAATTGCAGCTCAGAGGAGAAAAATGATCTACCCAGAGTTGCCTAACTAGTCACTTTCAGAGGTCGGTCCACGTGCAATTTCATCTGAGCCCCCATTCCCACGATCTTTGCTCTGCACCAGGCAAACAGTCACACAGGTGGCCCCACTTAGCGCTTGAGATGCTATGACTAAACCAACAGGAAGCATCCCTGTTTTTGTGTCTGCCTTCCCCCGAGACAGTCACTCTGGTCTGTTTCTTTCTCTTCCGTCTCTTTTTTTGCATGCTGAGTCACCTAACAATACCAGTTTCAGTGAATAGGTCAGTGTTTATAATCCACTTTATTCCAGCAGGAAGGATTTCAGGGTGAAAATCCCATGCAAGCAGGTGACCCACAGGTACCTGGCTCAGACCTAGATTTCTCTTGGAAGGACAGTGGCCTGCATCTGACGTCTCTCCTTGGTTCCTACCCATTTTTCTCCTGCTGTCACGCTCACCTTCACAGACTCTGAGAGATCCTTTCTGTGGTGTGAGGGTGTTACTCTTCAGTTTCGGGTTAAAAGAACCCAGTGAAACCCCACAGCTGGTTACTTGCTTCTCCTACTGAGCTTCTGGCTGGAACCTGTCCATCCTGTCCCCTGAATTCATGCATTCCAGTTGGGCTTAGGCCCCTGTCTCTCCCAGTTTTGTGATATTTAGTCTACTCTCTTGTTTGCTGTCTGTGACTCTAGCTTCTTCTTTCCTTCTGGCTTCACCAGGACCTGTTAACGAACCCCTGTGCTCTCCTTTCTCAGGTGGTATCACACCTGGCCCTCCCTTAGTCCTAGTCATCTCTGCAGGTAAATAGGCTTGGGCTTTTCTATTTCTTCAGCTGTAAGTGGGCCAAGCATACAGCATGGTGGGAAAAAAGTGAGCCAACATTTAAAGAATCTGTCACTTAGTCATCATTTGAATGATAAATGGATTTCCCCCCCTCTTTTGCCATGAAAGAAAGTTGAAGAAATTGAGTGGCACAGGATACGATAGATCAGTGGTTCTCAACCAGGGGCGATTTTGTCCCCCCCCACCCCGAGACAATTAACTGGCAATATACAAAATATACAAAAACTTTAATGAGCAACTAGCTATATACCAGGCAAATATATTAATGGGTTTAAAGATTTTTATTTATTTATTTGTCAGAGAGAGCAAGCACAAGCAGGGGGAGCTGCAGGAAGAGGGAGAAGCAGGCTCCCTGCTGAGCAGGGAGCCTGACGATGACGAAGTGGGGCTCGATCCCAGGACCCTGGAATCATGACCTGAGCTGAAGGCAGATGCTTAACCAACTGAGTCACCCAGGTGTCCCTGTATTAATGGGCTTAATCATCACAATATCCCTTGTAAATACAATTACTTTCGCCATCCTTTTTAAGGTCTGATGAAAACAAGGCTCAGGTTGAGTTCCAAGTCGTGTTTACTAGAATATGTGCCCCTAATTAATATATCACTTTAGTTCTTGGCAGTAGAAAGACGTTTGGGACAAAATGACCAGCAGGAGGCAGTCTAGGACTTCTGAGGAGCCCGGTAAAGTTCCCACTTCAGGGTGACGTGGAGAATCAAATCTCCCCCCTCACTCCTTAGTGAATTCTGGCCTCTTCTACTGGATTTCCCCCCTCCTGAGAGCTGGTAGGGACTCTCCAGTTTGGGAGGGGGGCGAGTTGGAGATCCCCAGGTTGCTGTAGTAAGTGCATCTAGAGGGGGCTTCTACAGACAGCTACTGTCAGGGGGGCAGGAAAGTGGAGGAAGGGTAGAAACAACCTGAGATAAGAAAAAAGCCTGTCATCAAAAAAAGAGTGTCTCCTTCCTTTTTTCTCCGGGGAAGGAGCTGGTTCTTTGAGGCTGTCCCACAGTAGTGCACATACTTCTACAAGGCAGAGGACAGTGGCATTTTGGCTGGTTAATAAAAAGGAGATGGGGGGGGGTGCGCACAGAGAGGTCCCAAGGTCTTGGAATGCTTTCCTTCTCAGAAGTCGCTGACTCTCTAACGAGCCATTCAGAAGGAGGAAAATCTGCTCGAATGTATTTTTGCATGGGAGGACTTCCTGCGGCACAGAGGCTCACATGGATCGGCAGCCTTGTTCATTGTGCACAGGGCTCTGGCCATCTGGACCACCCAGGGGCCAGTGTTTTCCTAGGGAGGGCAGGATGAAGGCGAGGGGATTGACACTGCAGCCCCAAGGTAATTACCAGATGGCAAAATGCTTGTTTGCGCTGGATGATTCAGAACAACCAGTCACCCCAGGAAAGCTAATCTGATTGCATCTTAAGCGTCAAGCTTTTCCCCTTCCAAGATATGCTCTTCTCTTCTCCTTGACAGGCCACAGCGAAGGCGCCTCTTAAGGTCTGCAAGACAATTGTCTAAATTGGAGACGCTGCCGGGTTGGGGTCAACGTCCACCCCCTCCTCTGGGGTGTTCGGCGGGTCTGGGGTCTGATGGCTTGGTGGGGCCAGCACCTGGCTGGAGCACGCACCCGCTGTGTGACCGTGGGCAAGTTACCTTAACTGTTTAGAACGTTCCAAAACGGGGATGATAATTCCTCCCTTAACAGAGTTCAAGAAAGTATCTCATGGGAAAGGCCTGCCCCCCATGTCCACCCTCAATAGACATTAACTCCTCTTCTGTCAGGAGCTCCCCTGGCCTTATTAACAACCATCCAACACTTCCCTGATGTGAAACCTCAAACAGCAGGGAATTCGATCGCAGCTGTTGCGAAAAGTTATTGAATGAATTTATTAGTACATCGAAATAGGTGTGCACACGCGTGTGCGTGTGTGCCGCAAGCACTGTTCGTTCTGTGCTCCGATGACCTCCGGGGTTCCTTCTCTGCCTCGAATTCCACTGCCCTTTCACCTACACCACCGCGCTGCCACCCCAGATTCGTTTAAATGAGGGAAATGGATGGGACCATACCCCCGCACGGCACCTTGCGTTGAGGAATGGCTCAAGAGTTTTTCTTCTACATTTTTAATTTTTAATATACTTCCCGTAAAGCTTCTGTTTCACTTAGCTTTGGAATCCCCGACCTTTCTGCGCCTCTTTGTAAAAAATGAGAAAATAGGGCAGGGACGTAGGCATTAGGGAGATTTTATTGCAAGTGTTAGATGACACTGTGGTTCCCTCTCCTCCCCTGCGCCGCAGCTCCCCTCCCCCCAACCCGGTCCACAGGCGCCTTCCCAGCCGCCGAGCCCACGACCAGCAGAGGGCACCAAAGCACAAGGCACCGGCGTCTCCCGGACCCAGCGCGGTCCTCGTTTGTTCAGTCTGCGGCAGCAGCTGGGGCCTGGAACCAGCTGACTTGGTTGTGTCAGCCACTAATTCCAGTGTCAGCCACTAATCCCCCTCTTTCTGATACTTCATCTGACGGGTAAATCGCTTAGAGGGCAGAATGGCAGAAGGCACAGAAGTTTTCGAGCAATGTCTTGAATCCCCGTTCCTGATCTGTCAATAGTAGGGAACAATACTAGCGACCCTTTGCGAAGTACCTGTTACACGCTCCACACTGTTGCACGGTTTTCCTGCAGCAGGAGGTCGTGCCCTGAGAGGAGACTCAAGGAATGAGTGGGAGTGACCTGATTTCAGCCAATTATTCCTAAAAATGAGATAGAAATAAGTTTAGAAGTCTTGCCTGGAGTCTATGAAACCCTCACCTATATTTAAAAAATATGACTTAACACTATTATAGAAAGAAAGCTCCTATAATGCTAAGTAAAATAAGTCAAGCAGAGAAAGACAATTATCATATGATTTCTCTCATCTATGGAACATAAGAACTAGGATGATCGGTAGGGGAAGAAAGGGATAAAGAAAGGGGGGGTAATCAGAAAGGGGAATGAAACATGAGAGACTATGGACTATGAGAAACAAACTGGGGCCTCAGAGGGGAGGGGGGTGGGGAAATGGGATAGACCGGTGATGGGTAGTAAGGAGGGCATGTATTGCATGGTGCACTGGGTGTTATACGCAACTAATGAATCATCGAGCTTTACATCAGAAGCCGGGGATGTACTGTATGGTGACTAACATAATACAATAAAAAATCATTTAAAAAAAAACTGCTAAAAACGAAAAATAAAGAAAAAACCTTAAAAAAAAAGAAAGAAAGCTCCTGTGATTTCACCCCTGTGATTTAAACCTATATCGCTATGATTTTTTGTGTACTATTATTGGTTGTCATGCAACCTCATACAGATCTCCACATAATTGCAAACACAAGGCTTACTGCATTTTACATCGTTTGAATGTACTGTTTCAACATGTTAAATGAAGCATAGTGAGTTAAGTCATGGGCTCTCAATCATCTTGCTCTGGCTGAGTGTCTTGACTCTGCCCCTTATAAACCCAGGAACTTGGCTGCATTATATAACTGCTCAGTGCCTCAGTTTCCTCACCCCCAAAATAGAGCTAATAATAGCACTTGTCTTCTAAAGTTGTTGTAAAACTTAAATAACTTAATACATGCAGAACGTTGACCCTTGACCAAGGGTGATTTTGCCTCCCAGGGGACATCTTTGTGATGTCTGGAGACATTTTTGGTTGTCACAACCAGAGGGCAGAGGTGCTATAGGCACCTGGTGGGTAGAGGCCAGGAATTCTGCACATTTTCTACAATGCACAGGACTGTCCCCCACAGCAAAGAATTCTTTGGCCCAAAATATCAGTAGTGCCAACATTGAGAAATCCTGCTGTAGGTTGGGAAGCAGTGTCTGGCACATGGGAAGTTCTTACTAGATTTTAGTTGTTATTATTTCGTAAGCCTTCCGAAGTCTGTCACCTGGCATTCAAGGATACAAGTGATTACAGCCAACGTTTCTCTATTTCTTTCCTGTTTCTCCTTGATACGAACCACAGACTCTAGCCAGCTGGACCTACTCACCATGCTTTGACTATGTCATGCCCATTCCTAAGCCTGGGTCTCAGTCCTTCAACCTGGACTTCCTCTCTCCTCAGCCGTGGCAATGACTCTACCCCCTTCCAGGTCTGTCTTCTTTGTGAGAGCCCCGTGGTGATTTCTTGTGCCTGGAGCCCAACCACTCCAATATGGTTACATACATGTGGTTCAGCATGCAGGTTTTGATCCCCTTTGTGAAGTTCTGGGCCATACCAGAAGGAGTTTACTCTGGCTAAGGAGCTCAGTGTGCAAAGCCCTGAGCACGCAATGTTTAGTGAGGTACGGGCCTCTCTGGACGGGCGTACACTATGGCTTGCTTCATCTGGTGTGCTGTGTAGGTCCTCATTAAGTACCTGACGGGGCCTCTGAGGGCTTATGCAGTGAGTTTTGGAGTCTGGCCCCCTTGGGAGAAGTTAAATCTAGACTCTCATCTCATTAGCAGTGTGACCCTGTTCAAATGACTAATCAGATGACATTCGTTTATAATGAGTGTGATAAGAAGTATTTCAGGGTGAGGGGAGTGGGTTGGATACTTAGTCATTACTTAAAAGTGTTAGTTCTTTTCTACCCTTATGGGCTGGTTTGCTTTACAAATGCCCATCTACCCGCTTGTCTGAGGGCACTCCCTCAGCCTCCACCCCCACGAGAGCCACTCTCTGGGGTCCAGCCTTGTTCTAGTAAACACTCACCCTCTGACTCAGCCTGCTGCTCAGTCTTTCTGTTTAGGTTGTACATCTGTGGTGTTGAGCCAGGGCTGGGGCTCTTAAGTAGGATTCCAGGAAAAGCGAAGCCCTCGATGGAGCTGTACTTGGCTGAGGCTGTGTGTTCCCTGCCCCCTCCTTTCCTGTATCCAGAGTACATTCTGATTCTGAGGAGATTCCTTCTGGGTTGTTTCCACACAGCTGGGGGTAGAAAGAGCACCCCCGATTGGAGAGATTCTTAACGTATAGCACAGAGGACACGTGTTTTGACTTACAGCATGTATTGTCTGCTTTGCTGAGTCAAAAACCATGCAAATGTTTGTGGTTAAGCTGTTCATTAGGCTCTGCATTTGCAAGGCAGAGAGTTCCATGAAAGGGGACAGAAAGGCACACTGCGCTGACAAGCCAAAGGTGACAATGCTTTTATATTGGGTCATGGCATGGATTTTTTTTTTTTTAAAGATTTTATTTATTTATTCGACAGAGACAGAGACAGCCAGCGAGAGAGGGAACACAAGCAGGGGGAGTGGGAGAGGAAGAAGCAGGCTCACAGCGGAGGAGCCTGATGTGGCTCGATCCCATAACGCCGGGATCACGCCCTGAGCCGAAGGCAGATGCTTAACCACTGTGCCACCCAGGCGCCCCAGCATGGATGTTTATTAGGTGGCTCCAGGCAAGTCACTTACCCTTTCTGGGCCTCTCAGAGGCAATTTAGTAGAGAAGTTAGAATTAGGCCAGCCTATGTCTGCTGTGTGACCCTGGGCAAGCTACCTAATCTCTGTGAGCTTCAGTTGCCTCCTCTGTAAAATGGAGATAGCAGCAACACGAAGGACAACAGAATTGTTGTAGGGATGAACTGAGATAAAGCCCAGAGAACTCTTCGCATAGCACAGTAGACACTGTGGGGGTCCCACTCACTCCCCTAGCCTACCCTGGGGGTTGCCCGCACACTGACAGCTTCCTATGTGTTTCCTCCTGAGGATGGTCTGTGGTCTTGGGAAGGTGCTTAGTTCATCTGTGTGGCAGGGTGGAAGGCTAGTGCGCCAAGGATTTAATGCCCCAGGAGCAATCACTGTGAGCAGGATTTGGTGGATAAGTCCCTCAGCCTCCTCACCCCTCAGTAGGACAATCCTAAAATGCACTGCATAATTTCTTGGGGGTTCCCACTAGGATTGGGTCCCAGTTGTCCACAGTGCCTATTTGCTAATGTTCTCTTATATTGGTTTGCCTCTATTCCCTGTCTCACACTCCCAGTCCCTCTCAAAGTTCCCTGAGATCACATCTCAAAGGAAATCCAAATTATTGTCTCAGGCTCTGCTTTTGGGGAAACCATAGCCCAGGGGTGCCTATGCCTCACGCCTGCTGTTGGCATTAAAATGTGAAAGTACCTTGAAAACGATACTATACCCTCTACATGTACGTATTAATTCCATTTCTGTGGAGCTAATATGCTGCTGTTATTACACGGTCAGTGACACAAAGAAATTTCTATGTGACCTGCAATGGGCTCATGCAGCAGGTGGGACAGTTGTAGCATGGGTCCCTTTTTGAGGCCTAAACTGGACATACATGGACATTGCAGGTGTGATGGTTATGCTTGGGATGCGTGATTACTTTGAATATTTTGATAAAGTCCTCCTATGATAGCGTATATAATATTTTTTATATGGAGGGTAAAATAGTTAAGTGATTTTAAGAGTTTAGAAAAGATGAGAGTGGGAACAATGGTTATACATGTGGAACGTGGGTGATTACAGATGTCCATAAATTCTTCTCCTATTGAGAGGTAGGGTCTAATTCTCCTCCCCTTGGGTTTATGCCGGCCTTTCTGACTTAAAAGCAACCGAACGTGCAGAAGTGGTGCTGTGTGGCTTCAGAGGCTAGGCTAGGGGGCATGAAGCTTCCAAATGGGTCTGCTGGGACACTCACTCTTGGACACTACCAGCTTTTATGCTGAGAGAACCTCAAATCACATGGAGAGGCCACAGGGGGTTGCTCTGGTTGACAGTCTTAAGTGAGTTCTCAGCCTACTCCCAGCATCAACTGTCACCCATGTGAGTGAGATATTTTGGGTATCAGCCTTCAGACAACTGTAGCCCCAGTCAAATTCTAACTGTGAACTAGGTGAGATCCCCAGCCCAAACCCCCTGGGGGCTCCTCTCAGAATTCTAGATATACAAAATCATGAACATGGTAAATTGGATGCTTTGAGCCACTGAGTGTTGGGATAATTTGTCATGTAATGGTAGAAAACTTGATGGGGAAGAATGGATGTAGAATAGAGTAATATCATAGTAACATTTAATTTATGTTAAGGCATATATTTTTGGTAGTATGTGAGTGTGTGTATGTGTGTGTTAGAGAGAGAGAGAGAGAGAGATTTAAACAATGTGAAATTTCCATTTTTCATTCTGTCAGTGAACACATGACATAGAGAAAGAGTAACATGTGTGATGTCAATCTTCTTATTAGTGAGTTGATTGCCCATCCTGCCATACTGGGTATGATTCTGTCATTTAGACTTGTATATTTTCACACATTATGGTCCTTAGAAGCAAAGTGGCTCTTTTATCTGGTTTCAAACAAGGAAACAATAAAACATATTCTTTTTTTTTTTTTTTTAAAGATTTTTATTTTTATTTATTTGACAGAGATAGAGACAGCCAGCGAGAGAGGGAACACAAGCAGGGGGAGTGGGAGAGGAAGAAGCAGGCTCACAGCAGAGGAACCTGATGTGGGACTCGATCTCATAACGCCGGGATCACGCCCTGAGCCGAAGGCAGACGCCCAACCGCTGTGCCACCCAGGCGTCCCAATAAAACATATTCTTAAAGGAAATACAGTGGTGTCAGTTTTCTTGGGAAATAGTATGCTAATTTGGAGGACGAAATTTTAGCCTCATGATCTGAGTTCAAAGCACTCTTTGGCTTAGATGTGACGTGACTGGGTTATAGTTCTTTGTATGGGTGTCTTCACAGAGCTGATGTTTGATAAGTATTGGTTGATGAAATGACTTTGGGATTCTAGGAAGAACCCATTAAGTATAACCATAGTGATAGTGTTAGCTCATTGCCAGTATTCCCAGTATTGTTAATTGCAGTAGGGAATTTGAAGTTTCTTCCATTATAATGACTTTCACCTGAAATGTGATTTTTCTATACTAGAGAAAACTTTGATCACTGCAGGAATATCTGCTGAAGATATGGAAGTAGTATGGAAGGGTGGGATTGTGTAGAATTCAACCAAGATGCTTATTTGGAACTTCTAAATAAGGCTATTGGATGCAGGCATCATCTTGATTCCCACAGAGCTAACAGTTCAGTTATTGGAAGGCAGACAGTGAACAAGTATTTACAAGTGTGATGAGTCTCATCTGAAGTGGTGCTATGGGAGCAAAGGAGCAAGAGATTTGACTTCACCTGGGTGGTAAGGGAAAGCTGCTCCCGAGGAATAACTCTGAAAGATAAGACATTGGCCAGATGAAGGGAGATAGAGGAATGCATTTCAGGCAGGGGGCAGTATGTGTGCAGTCTGCATCAGGGGATGGCAAACCTTTTCTGCAAAAAGCCAGAATATAAGTATTTCAGGCTTTGTGGGCCATATGGTCCCTGTTGTAGCTACTCTTGCCATCGAAGCATGAAAATAGCCATAGAAAACTTGTTTAAAAAAAGGTGTGTGTCCTTGGAATTAACTTAACCAGAGACTTAAAGGATTTATATTCTAGAAACTATAAATCACTCTTGAAAGACATTGAGGAAGACACAAAAAGATGGAAAAATATTCCCATGCTCATGGATCGGAAGAATTAACATAGTTAAAATGTCCATGCTACCCAGAGCAATCTACACTTTCAATGCTATCCCGATCAAAATACCGAGGACGTTTTTCAAAGAACTGGAACAAATAGTCCTTAAATATGTATGGAACCAGAAAAGGCCCTGAATTGCCAAGGATCTGTTGAAAAGGAAAAACAAAACTGGGGGCATCACAATGCCGGATTTCGAGCTGTACTACAAAGCTGTGATCACAAAGACAGCATGGTACTGGCACAAAAACAGACACATAGACCAATGGAACAGAATAGAGAACCCAGAAATGGACCCTTGGCTCTTTGGGCAACTAATCTTTGATAAAGCAGGAAGATCATCCGGTGGAAAAAAGACAGTCTTTTCAATAAATNTTCAATAAATGGAGCTGGGAAAATTGGACAGCTACATGCAAAAGAATGAAACTTGACCAGTCTCTCACACCATACACAAAAATAAACTCCAAATGGACGGAAGACCTCAATGTGAGACAGGAATCCATCAAAATTCTAGAGGAGAACATAGGCAGCAACCTATACGACATCGGCCAGAGCAACCTTTTTCACGACACATCGCCAAAGGCAAGAGAAATAAAAGATAAAATGAACTTATGGGACTTTATCAGGATAAAGAGCTTCTGCACAGCCAAGGAAACAGTCAAAAAAACTAAGAGACAGCCCACGGAATGGGAGAATATATTTGCAAAGGACACCACAGATAAAGGACTGGTATCCAAGATCTACAAAGAACTTCTCAAACTCAATACACGAGAAACAAATAAACAAATCATAAAATGGGCAGAAGATATGAACAGACACTTTTCCAATGAAGACATACAAATGGCTAACAGACACATGAAAAAATGTTCAAAATCATTAGCCATCAGGGAAATTCAAATCAAAACCACACTGAGATACCACCTTACGCCAGTTAGAATGGCAAAGATAGACAAGGCAAGAAACAACAATTGTTGGAGAGGATGTGGAGAAAGGGGATCCCTCCTACATTGTTGGTGGGAATGCAAGTTGGTACAGCCACTCTGGAAAACAGTGTGGAGGTCCCTTAAAAAGTTAAAAATTGAACTACCCTATGACCCAGCCATTGCACTACTGGGTGTTTACCCCAAAACTTTATTTAAAAAAAGGTGGTAGGCCAAATTTGGCCCAAGGGCCTTAGTTAACCAATCCCTGATATGACCCTGTGTTTAATAGATGAGATAATAGCACAAAACTGGTAATCAGGAGACCTGAAATTCAAATCCAGTTCATCATGACTCCAAAAGTTATGTTCCTTGAAACATAGCATGTATCTCCTTTCTAAAGTCTTTTCAAAGCTTCCAGAGCAACAGAGTGATGTAACTGTTGTTTATAAAAATGCCTGGCACATTATGCTGCCGTGCTGACCACAGTGGCTTGATAGAGATGGCTAAATGGTCAGGGTTAAGTACTCTTCAGATTCTATACAGATTATTTGACATAAATTTATCTTGATATACATATTATTTTCATTTAGTGATAGTGACTAATTTTAGCTCTGTTGTGGTTTGCTGTCCTATCAGTAAATCACACAGTCCAACCATTATCACAAGTGTTCTGAGAATCAAGTGTTTCTTCTGGCACGGCTCTTTATCTGATGTTAGTACTGTTGTGAAAACACTCTCGGAAGTCGTGGTAATTATAGACATCTTGTTCCTTTGGTGGATGTCTGGGAAAGATCAGAATGTGTAGGGCTGGCATTGTTGGAGTCCTTTGTTCCATATTAATAGTCTACTTTGATGACATTCTCTAAGGAGTTGTAGGCATTTTATCTCATACGGTCAAGGTTACTTGGTTTATAGCATTCTAAAATTGATTTTCATTCATGTTAATGCAGTTATTTATAGGAGCACCCAGCTCTTTGGATATTAAGCTATAAACGTTTCAACATGCATCCCTGGGGTTGAGTGAATGTGGAGCCTTTGGATAACATTGTCAGTGCTGTGGTAGGGCTTCCTGCTTCAGCTGGAGGGTGGACCAAGTAACCACTATTGTTGCTTCAGCTCCACATCCTGGGGACAGGGTGGTGACGCAGTTAGTTTGGGAGTGACCTAGACACTTCTTCTCTGTCTCTCTGAGTTCCTTCATTCATTCAACAAATATTTGTTGAGGGACACCTGGGTGGCTCAGTCAAGCATGTACCTTCAGCTCAGGTCACAGTCTCAGGGTCCTGGGGTCGAGCCTGGCATTAGGCTTGATGCTCAGCAGGGAGTCTATGCCTCCCTCTGGCCCTCCTACTGTTCCTGCTCTCTCTCTCTCTCTCTCAAATAAACAAATAAAAAAATCTTTATAAAACAGAAACAAAAACAAATATTTGTTGAAACCATGTGGGTCTGGCAGTGTGCTAGGTTTTTGAGCAAGAAGATAGGTCCTTATCCTTATGGAGCTTATAGTCTAGTGGGCAGGGGAATGATGTCAAATAGTCATGTCAATGAATGAATATTTATAAACTGAGATGAGTCCTTTGGAATAAAAGAATGCAGTACTAAAAACTAGTCTGTTTCAGACTGGGTAGTCAGGGAAGTTCCCCTGGGTTGGAGATGCTTAGGCCGGATTTAATGGGTGAAACAGGTAAAATGTAGATGAGGGTGGGATATTAGAACAGAAATATCCAGAAAAAATAAAGTACATGAGCAGACACTCCATGCAAAAAATTGAAAAGAAGTGGGTAGGCTCAAAACATGTCTCCCTACTCCCAGAGTGAATTGCCACTGGAAAGCCTGCCTCCTTGCTCCTGCTGTTGGATGCTGGGCAAGGATCCAGTCAAACCACATGAGGATTTGTTGGCCTAGTTCATACATTCATTACATTGCTCACGCTCCCAGATGAGATGCCAATATTCATGAGAAGTTTGTGAAACACTTTTCTACCTGAGGGCTTGGAGCCTAGAGCCTCGACTGATGAAATGTCTCCTAAGAGCCCGGACTGGGCAAGGGGATGGGCTGCAGGATGCAGTGCACACAGGCAAATTCAAGGTGGCCTCTGAAGACTGTTCGAGTCACTCTTGAGGTTGGTGGGGCTGGGAAGAAAGAGAAGAATATCGACAAGAACAGAGTTTGAAGGCAAAGGGTGGGAGGCCAAGACTGCTAAAATTTGACAAGTGGAGAATGTGGCTGCATTCATGTTTTAGGGGTGGTTTTAATCCTTGGCAGGGGTTAGAGGAGGTGGGGAAATATTAGAGTCAAGTATAAAGGCTAGATTTTTATTATAATCAGATTTTTCTTGGAAGAAAACAAAGCTTGGGGAGCCTGGGTGTCTCAATTTGTTGAGCGTCTGACTCTTGGTTTTGGTTTAGGTCATGATCTCATGGGTCGTGACATCAAGCCCAGCATCAGGCTCTGTGCTCAGTGCAGAGTCTGCTTGAGATTCTCTCTCTCCCTCTCCCTCTGCCCTCCGCTCTCCACCCACTCTCTCTCTAAAGTAAGTAAATAAATTTTTTAAAAATCTTAGAAGAAAACAAAGCTTTCTCAATCTGTTTTCAGTTCCTCTTGGCTCTATCCACCAAAGCTTATTAATAATCTAATTCTGCCAAGGGTTCTAGCTCCATAATTCAGCTTATCAAGTCCCACCAACAGCTGTCATTTGATCCCCCAATGGTTTTACCTGTAGCAGACCCCTCCCTTTTCCCTTACATTTCCACATCATCAAACAGGTGTGAGTTTCTATTTCCTAATCTTTCTTCCTTTCCCATCTGTGTGACTGGCTTCGAAACATCGGTTGTGTTTTGCTCTCCTCCTCTTTCTCAGATGTTCTGGTTGTTCTCCTCTTTCTCAGATGGGGACTTTCTCAGTCTGATTTCTTAAACAAACAAACAAACAAACAAACAAACAAACAAACAAAAAACAACAAAAAAACCCACCACACACGTGAAAGCTTCTTGTGCTGCTGCTGGAACATTGTCAGTGCTCCATGAATATGAGCTCGCATTTCCTGGAGTTGGGTTGACTCAGTTCTCATTCCCTGTGCTTTACCTGTGGACCTTTCTCCCTCCTTCTGCGATGGTCATCCTTGCCCCATGCTGCTCATCCTCCACGAGCGTTCATGTTGACTGTGGGCCGTCCGCTGGATTCTCCGCTAGGCTGGTGCCCGCTTCAGGAAAGCCGCAGCAGCATGAAAGCCAAGACATTTGCAGATGGATGGAATCTTAGAAATACTGCGGCTTATCCTTCTTTGTTTAGAGATATGGAAAACGAGTCCTGCAGGAGAGAAGGGACTTGGCCAAGTTTGTACAATCAGATAGTGGCAGAGCCAGGCAAGTACCTCCATCTCTGTTTTGCTTCTAGTCCACGTGTAACTGTCCTGTCCATTGGTTTGGTTGTTTGGTTTTTGCTTTAGCAAGTCTAGATGAGTTTACACTTCCTGTTGCTGCCCCTGTTGTATATATGAGCCGGTTTCACTACCCACCCTCTCTCTTGTCCCCTTCCCTTCTTTACTTCCTTCTCTCCTTCCTCCCTTTTTCTCCTCCTGTCCCCCTCCTTCTCCTTTGAACAGCATTTATATCGGACATGAATCCATAAGACACTGTGCTTGTCATGATGGGGATAGACAGGGAAGAATAAGATAGAATACCTGTCCTCAATGAGCTTGAGGTTCCTGGGGCAAAATAACAGCAGCAACAACACAATAAACATTTCAGAAAGAGAAACTGCTAATATTGAGCACTTTGTGGTGTCAGGCACTACGTGAAGGCTTTAGATGCACAGATTTATTTATTTAAATATGACCACAATCCTGTGAGGCAGGGACGATTATTTCCCCATTTCACAGATGAGGCATTTGAGACAAAGAAAGGTTAAGGAACTTTCCCAAGGTCAAGGACATAGAGAAAGGAAGTTGTGGCAAAAAGATACGTACATGACCGGGTGGAGGAAGGAAGAATAGAGAACCTGGGTGTCACTTCCCCGGGCCACTCTGAGCATTGGCAAGTGGACTCTCCAGTCTCCAAGCAGCTGCAACCTCAGGAAAAAAAAAAAAAAAAAGAGAAGAAGAAGAAGAAAACTGAAGCTTCAGAGAAATTAAGCAGGGCTTGAGGAGAGCCCTCCTCCCCATCGGCCTCATGGAGAGAGCTTAAAGCGATTCTTCGCAGGGCAGGATTTGGAAGTTGTAGCCATTTACAGCTTCTGATTATTTAGGGGAATCTGAGTAGGGTTAATTAATCACCCTAAGGAGTTTGCCCCGTGCCTTGGTGGCAGGTCCATGGGAGGTGTGTGGAGGCTTTCCCAGGTCAGGGGCCACCAGCCCTGTGACTGGGATCACTCTCCAGGATGTAGAGTCCCTCCTGGAGCCCCGATCTCCTTGGGAAGGCCCCATGGCTGTCAAGCTAACATAGCCTTTGCCATTTCCCAGGATTTCTTTCAGCTTCTGCGACCCCCTCCCCAGCTTCGTGCTATGTTAAAGTTCCCCCAACCCTCTTCTGTGGTTTTCCTCTAGCCCTGCCCAGCCAGGCCATTCTGAGGAGCTAGATTTGGAAATGGAAGATGTACAGCATCTTTTTCCAATAGAGTAAGGCTGTCTATACGTGAGCCAAAAAATGTACGTACATCTCGGGGCTTTATAGGATTAAATATGTTTTGGCAAATACTCTAAATACAAAGAGAGGTTGGAATAAAAGCAATCTAGCAGGCTTTTAGGTTTCTATCCTGTTCCTTTCCTGCAGAATGGGTGATCATTTCAAGATGGGTCATTTTGTTCAGTTCATCTTTAAGGAAACAAAGATCACTATTATTCATAAACAACCAGAATGAGAAACCACCATCACAATCAAGACACACACACACACACACACACACACACACACACACGTATTGGGAAATGTACTTTCCGTCTTCCTTCCTTTTCTTTGCTCTACAATGATGGCTGTTCCTAGTCCTCATTCATTATATATAAACAGGGTTAACACATTTTGGCCTCTGTACCCTGTTTACAACCAAATGTTCTCGTCCAGCCCTTTAATGCTGCTGTGTGGTTTCTGCTGGGCTGCCTTCAAGTGGTGAAAACAGGAGGAATCATGGGGGGTGAAATGAATGGGGGTGGAGGATGGGGGTTGTTTTTTCTTTGGGTGGTGCCTCTCTTGGGGCAATTTGTCAGAGAGCAATTCTCTTCAAGTCCACATTGCAAGGTTTAAAGTGATAAATAGCCCTTCCCACCACACAGAATGAGAAAGATGTGATCAGTGAGCTCAGTGAAGTGAGTGGCCAGTGGCTCTGGAGGGGCTGTCCACGCAGGGAGGTCATGGCATGCAGAGTTTGCATGCAGTGACCCTGCCCAGGGTTCCCCACAGCCAGACCAGGCAGAGTGCCCCAGACTGGTGGAGGCGAAGCCCACAGGGGAAGGGCCCAGGAGGGAGTAAGTCTTGGACAATTATCCTTTCTCTTTAAAGTGATAATCATTCTCTCTTGTGTGTGTTATACTTTTCTTTGCTACTGGATCTTTCTGGTCAGCATTTGAGAACACTCAGATTTCTCTCCTCTTTGAAAAAGTAAGCCTCCTCCCATCTCCCATTCTCCTCTGTCATTTGCCTCTCTCTCCCTTCACCATCAACTTGTTGAAATAATTCTCTAACTGGCTTTCAGCATTTTTCCAATTCTCCCTCTTTATGCATTTACTGCAGTCTGCCTCTCCTCCTAAACGCCCAGTAGGGTTGGTGTGTCCAGAGGCATGAGCACAGGGGTCTCCCTCTGAGTCCTGAGCCTACAGGTCCCCTCGGCCCCAGTCCCTGCTGCTGCCCACACACTCCTTTTGGAATGTTCTCTTCTCTCATCCCTGTGACCAGCCCCCTCTTCTTTTTCACCACCTTTATGACGAGGGCACAGTATCCTTCGATGGCTCATCTTGCTGATGTATGCCTCAAAGGCTCGTATTCCTCCAGGCTCTGTCTTGGGCCCTCTTCTGTGGTACGCATTCACCCCAGTAGCAGCTATGTCCTCTGACAGTGTTAGTTGACAGCTCTGTGTTGAAGGTTGACATCGTGCCTCACTCATGTTTCTCTGCTAACACTCAGACCTGTATGTCTAACTTTCTTCCAGAACCCTTGGTTGTCTCACAGGGATTCCAATTCCAAATTCCAATTCAGAATATCCAGAGTGATATTCCATCCCCCCCACCCCCCAGTTAGTCTCTTCCCACCATCTCTTTAGCAGTGAATACCATTCCTATTTTTGTTTCCCCAAGCAGAAATCTGAAATGGACACCCTCTCATCACATCCTAGTAATTTTACTTTCTATTATGTCTACACTCTGAACACTTCTGATATTCACTGCCACTATTCTAGGTGAGACCCCTTCTCCCACACTAGGAGACCTCTACCTTTTCACATGGAGGCAATGGAGGTCTTTCTAGAATGTAAATCTGATAATGTTACTAAAGCCTGTTATAACATGGTCTCTTCTTGACTTTCCTAACCACCTCTGCTTTCTGCACTACCAAGCAGGGCTAAACATCTTTAATCTCCTTACGCAGATTTCTGTCTTCAGTTGCAAGTATTTGCACAGGCTGACCCCAGAAATATTCTTCCTCCCTCTCCCTGGACTAATTCCTATCCGTTCTTCAGTGTTACACTTACAGGTACTATGCTCACTGGGCGGGGCCAAGTGCCTCCGGGCTGGTCTCGCTGGGTACATAGCTGCAGTGAACACCCCCAATCTGTTCCCATCTCTCTGTCTCCAGGCCCTGGGTGTCCTGTCTCCAGGCAGTGTCCTCTCACACTGGCTCTGTGCTTGGCCATGTGGGACAATAGCAAGTGTCACACCACTAAGAGACTTGAAAAAATGCTTGCACTTTGGAGTTTGTCCTCTTCTGCCGCCTGCACCCCCACTGCATGATAACCCTTACCAGCTCTTTACACAATGAGAAAGACACAGCCCAACCACCCTTGTCACCCAAGCTAGCAGCCACTTAACCATCAGACAGGTGAGACACTTTCTGGAATCATATTCTTTGCTTGGGACACTCTTTTTCTCACAGTTTCCTGTAAAGTACTACTCATCTCTCAGGAGGCGGCCTAAATGTCCTTTCCTGGAGAGACCTTGCCTGATGCTGATCTGAATCAGGTCCCCTGGCATAGGCTCTCATGGGACCTCTTACTTTTCCTTCACAGCGCTGACTGTAACTTGTATTCAGTGCCTTGTATTATATGGTGACTGGTTTAGCCAATGGTAAACTCCACAAGGGTATGGAACAAATCTTTATCCCATAGCTCCTTGTATGCCCTCAGATATTTGAATGAGTGAATGAATGAATGAATGAATGAACCATTAATGCCCAGGGTGAGAAGTGTTGCAGGAGGAAGGAAGGCCAGTTGGAGAGAGAGTGAGCAACTTTGTATTTCCTGCTGGCTTGGTTTCTGCAGTCATCCTGTAGTGTATCTTCTTACTTGTGTTCCTTTTTTTTTGGTTTTTATAACTACAAGTCACACCGAAGATAGATGGTCACCAATTCTAGAGCCTTTATGATTTTCAGGACTCAGGGTCTCCTGCCACAGTTAGCCTGTTTTCTGGCACTTCAGTGGTATTGAAGTTACAGCATTCCACCCTTTTCCATCTGAGATGTGGGCAGAAAAGAATGAGGGGCAAGGGAATCTGCAGGCAGGGGTTGGGGTCCCACCTCTGACAGTGCCCAACTGTGTGACTTTGGGCAAATTCTCAACATTTCGGGACCTTGTTGTGAGGGCTAAATGTAATAACGTAAGTAAAACATGTGAGATCACTCAGTCATGCACACATTTGCCCATTATTCTCTCCCTCTTTGCTGTGTTTAGCCTATTCCCTCCTTTTTGGTTTTTCTTGGTAACAACAGGCACATGATAAATAATAGTGCAGTGATTGAATGGGGGTGCTGGAGGACTGATAATTTCCCGCTTACCATCTTCTTCCCATTAACAGCGAGTTTAGTATCTAGCACATAACCTGCGGGAACATAGCTTGGTATTTCTTGCTCTTCAATCTGTTTCTCAGCAGGAGTCCAGTCATCCACTTCTGACAGATTTTCTGTCATCTCTACGTTTGCTACGTGCCAGACCTATGGCATAAACCTACACAGTCCTGTTTGATCTGGAGTTGACAAAGCCAAGGACATTACATTCCATCTTTACTGGCGGCAAATCCTTCATTTCCAAATGAGAATCAGAGTGATATTAAAATACGAATTCTAGTTGGCTAAGTTAAGGAGTCTGAGAAAAAAGTCAAATTCAAGACAATTATCTGGCTCTTAGCCCAAGGCTTTTATGTTGGAATATAAATTGGACACTGTGTCTTTTGGTTTTTTAAGTTTTCACCTCTCGGGGTCCTGTTTTCCTGAAACAATCACACACTTGTCCAACAACCACTTCAGTGGCCCCTGGATCATGGGGCTGGAACTGTGAGCCAACTTCAGGGGCGGAGGATGAGTCTCTGAAGGCCTGACCGTTCCCTCCCCAACCGCCTCTTGCCTGTCCTAAACCTCTCAGCAGGCAGGGAGGCCTTGGACAGTTAGCAAGCCGGATGATGAACCATGTCAAGCACTTGGAAAACATGTGGAGAGTAACTTTATCTCTTCTCTGGACCTGGACGTGGATGGGGAGGGACACCCAGAGTCTCGAAGACATCCACAGGTCGTGGACGGTGGGAGCCTTGAGACTTGAGGGGATGGCATGTCCTCTCCTGGTCTGATGACTTAGTGGTAGACTTCCCACTCACAGAATATTTTGTCTGGAAGATTCTGGTTAGAAACAGATTCTGTGCACAAGAAGGTGAGTGCTAGTTCTGTGACCATTTCAACTTTGGTTTTCTTACTTATCACACAAGTAATTGCTTTTCAAAGTCAGTCTTTCTGATTGATTTGAAAGCTCCATGAGAGTGGGGATGATGCCTATCTTACTCTCAGCTATGTGCCTAGCTCTTAGCACAGGACATGGCAGAGGGGTGGTTGTTGAGTTGAATGATTTATAGATCACCTGTCTTTGCTGTGTACAGCATCACCTTTAATGTATGAGGATAATAATGGCATAAAATAAATATATACAAGGAAAGAAAGAAAAAAGGTAATGATCCAAATTTCCAAACCAAGATTGCAAACAACACAACTGATTGATTATTTATTTATGCAGTGAATACTGATTAAGCACTGTGCTGGAGAACGTTAATGGCCCCCATGTTTCACCCTTCTCTGTCACTCCTTCTTTGCCATATGTCTTTGCATTTCCTCTCACTTAAGAGGCAGAGATTATTTCCTTACCCGTTGAATCTGGGCTCAGTGATGTTTTGACCGGAAGTATGAGACAGAAGTGCATGTGTTCCTGTTCTAAGCCTTGCCCTCAGGAGGGCTTGCAAATTCTGATTTCCCTCTTCTATTCTGTCATTGTCATGAGAAGGCCATGCCTTGGCCATGCCACTGGTCCAAGAAGAGGATGAGAGAATGTGCAGTGAAACTGCCCCAACCAGCCCAGCCTAGAGTGGGGCCCCCAGGCTGTATTTATAGATACATATATATATTATATAAGAGTGAGCCCAGCTAAGATCAGCTGAATCCAACTCAACCTACACCTTGACAAGCTTAACAATAAATGAATATTTATTAAGCAATGAATTTTATGGTGCTCTGTTATACAGCATTTTTGCAGCAGTAGCTAAAGTGATATGAGCATTGAAAATATGCCGAGCACTCTGATAGAGAGGTCTAGCTACTTATGTCAACACAACATAGTTGGTCATTCCAGGAAAGCTTTACCTGGGAAATACAAGACTTCAAATAACTTCACTGTTGGCTTTAGGAAATTCCTACAGATCAATTTATGAGACAATAGCCTGCTCACTAGGGCAAATAGTTTGCTTATCAAACAAGAATTTACTTGTTTTGTGCTAGGTCCACCAATGTTAAAGTATTATATGATGAGCTTTGCCCAGTCCTAATCAGCTCCTGTGCCATGAAAGACCTGCCTGAAATCAATGGAGCTCTGACCCCAAAGCCTTATAAATACCTTATTTCTCTCTTCCGAGGCACTTAAAACTCTGCCAAAGAGCTGTTCTTTACTGTAGTAAGTTCTAATGAATTTGGCTTTACTGGAGAAACAGGTTATCTTGTGATATTTTGGGGTGTTCAACATTGTTTAGTGTTTTTAAGCTTAGCCTTAATTTTTATTCTTTGCAGATTTCATTGTTTTCCCCTAACTTGATGTTTATAAGGTTTTCTTCAGTCTCATGATTCAAAAATTTTCCAGAATGATTTAGATATCATTTTTCTTTTATTAACTTTTTACATTGGTTTTCAACCCTAGAACATCAGAGTCATAGGAACTGTTTAAAACACACATTACTGTTTAAAACCCCCTCCTGGTGACTCTGATTAGGGAGATCTCGGAAGAACTTCCCTAATTCTATAGATTTTAAAAGGAACCCAGGTGAGAGTCATGGTTCTAGAGAGACAATCAAAGAAAATTGAAAAGTACTTTTCCCGAGCTGAACGAAGGCCCCAGATTGGAAGGACTCATCACTGGAAAAAACCGTAATGTCCTTAATATCACCTTCCCTGGTGATTTCCTCATCACCTAGAAAATGGCACTCTTAGCAGCTGGAGTTTTCTGTGCACAGGGACTCTTGTCTGAGCTGGCATCTTTTCAAGTGCCGGTAAATCTCTATATCCTCCCTCTCTTGTCTTCTGATAGATGAAGGGCATGTGTTTGACCTGAAGCCATGCCCAAAATGGGCTGTTGGGTCAACTGTGCAGTCAGAAACAGTCTGTTCATGAAATTAAAATAAACACAATGAAACAATGGAATGCTGCCCTCCCTCCATGGTGCAGTCATTTCATTAAATTAATTGGCTTATTTACTCATTCCTCTGATCAGCAACATTTTGATTTAATTCGGTGCATAAGATAGGGGATAATGTATTTGTGACACAGTTAGCCTGTTTGTGAAAGTCATACTTAAAAATCCATTTTGTTTCCATATGATCTCATTTCATACACACAGCAGTGATGGTCTGTTACCTAATTTCATACACACAGCAGTGATGATATGTTTTGGGATTAGTGATATGGATAGGACTAGGGCACTATAGAGCACACCAGGCAAAGATCTCCAGAACTTTCCAGAAGAGTCTGGATGAAATACAAGTGCAGCTTCCTTTTCCTTAGTAAAATGCTAGCACCTGAGAAGAGGAACTGGAAGTTACTGTCTGAATTCCTCTGAATACTCTTTGTGTGTGTGTGTCTGTGTGTGTGTATGTATGTAAGTGTAAGGTATATACACATGCACACACACATGCATACACTATGCACACTATATATACTATACTGTGTTCTCAAAAGTAATAACAATGACAGGTAATATACATAGGCACTATTCTAATGCTTTACTTATATTCATTTATTTCTCACAACGCAGTGAGGTAGGTACTATTATTATCTGCCCATCATAGATGAGGAAACTGAGGCATAGAGGAGTTGTGTGACTTGCTCCTCTTTCAGCTGGTAAGTATCGGGTGGAGGCAGGATTCAAAGCCGGGCCACTTCATTAGAGAGTCCCTGCTGTTAACCACGCATCTCATCCAGCCCGCAGTCTGCTTTTGTATGATATGGGAACTAAGAATTTTTTTTTACATCTTTAAAGGGTTAAAAACAATAAAAAGAATATGCAACAGATACTGTATGTGGCCTGCAAAGCTTCAAGTATTTCCTGTCTGATTCTCTTCAGAAAAAGTTTGCTAAGCCTTGCGGGTCTTCGCAAATGTGCTCTGCTGCGTCTTGGTGAATTTAATACCCATTTCAGACTATGGGTTCGGCCCTGATAGCTGTACATACTGTTTCATTTCTAACACTTAGGAAATTCTCTGCTTCTTCATGAAGTCCCGGGAGAAGTCTTCTTCCCAGTTGTATTCTTTCTATAGGGTGAACATATGACCCCTTTTGCTCAGGGCAGTGTTAGTTTACTCCTCTTGTCCTGACTTCATTACTCAATAGCAACCCCTTTCATTTTCAAACATGTCCCCGGGCTGGGTGTACCCCCTTGCTGATGATAATTGGTTTTGAGTTGCACTTGCCCACAGCAGAGACTTAAATCCCAAATCTTTACCTATAACTAGAGAAATATTTTTTCCTCTGTCATAGTTAGCTTGAGCGGCAAAGTCCGAGATCAAGGAGCTGGCACATTCTGTGTCTGGTGAAAACACTGTCTGGTTTGCAAATGATTGCCTCCTTGCTGTGTCCTCACATGGCAGAGAGAGAGAGAGAGAGCGAGAGAGCGAGCGAGCAGTCTCTCTGTGCTGCTTCTAGTAAGGGCACTAATTCTGTTATGAGGGCTCTACCTTCATGACCTCATCTAAACCTAATTAATTTCCAAAAACCCCACTTCCAATTACCACCACATTGGGGGTTAGGTTTTCAATACATCACATTAGGGGGTTAGTGTTTTATATATGAATTTTGGGGGACACAAATGTTCAGTCCTTAACACTCTCCAGTACTGGTCCTGTGCAGAATGGCGTCCGCTTGCTTTATTAGGCAAGGATAATTGACTGTAGATGCCGCAGTCAATGTGCTGTCTCTCTGTCTTTCTCCTCATCTTTTCTACTTTTTTGGGGGAGGGGATCTGGCTCTTTACCCACCGTTAAGATCAGAGTCTCTGCTGGTTACTGGCTTGTCAGGAATGCATTATCTCCCCTTCAGCAGGAAGAGTCTTCTTCTTGGGGTCTGAGCTGCAAAGTGGCCCCATTGTAGAGTCCTGTGACATCTCCCCTGTGGCACCATTAACACTGGTGTCCCTTCCCCATCCTGCCCCAACCCCAGTTGCAGGAGTAGCTGTAATAATACCAGCAGGAATTCAGGAAACTTCCTACTGAGGTGCTTTGAGGTCATTTCTTGCTTATATAGAGGACTGGCATTACCTGGGAGCTTGTTGGAAATGCCAAAACTTGTGCCCCGCCCTCCTGTTCACTCTCCAGAACTACTGAATTAGATAGAATCTGGCGATTTGTTTAAGCCTTCAGATTTGAGACCACTGGTATGTCTCACTTGATTCTTAGAATGACCTTACAAGATAGATGGTGTTGTCCCCATTTTACAGATGAAAAAACTGAGGCCAAGAGAAGTAATTGACTTGAATAACATCCAGTAGGCAGAGGCTGTATTTCTGGCACACACTGTCATGTTGCCTGAGGAGCTTGGAGCCCAAATCTTATTCCTGCTCTGTTCCTTCTTAGGTGCGTGACTGAGACCTTAATTTCTTCATCTGTATAACAAGTTGGTTGTGCCAGATGATGCAAGGTTCCTTCTGGGTTCCAAAATCTGTGAATTTAATGGGAACCTGTTTTATATATGTTCATTTTTGAAGAGTAGGAATCCACTGAGCTTGGGAAATAAAAGGATTTCAAGGGCTGGATTTAGTAGCAGGAGGATTGCTCTTGAAATGGACAACCTTCCTTTGCTCTGTGTTACCAGGGTGGTATGTATTACTGACTACTAGCCAGCAACTGTCTGCTAAATGCAATTATGAGTTCCTTCCTTCTCCTAAGCGACAGGGGGAGATAATGTCACCCCAGGGAGAGGATGGGAGAGAGAAAATTTTGGAACCATGAGCAAATTCTAACCAATGGTAAGAAGTTGTTGGCATAACACAAAGGGAGATGAAATAAGATGTGCTTTTTTTTGGCTTTATCATTTTGAGATGATCTCTTCGGTGGAGAACTGTATTCCTAGCATAAATAGGAGCCTCCTGTAGAGTAGCTAAATTCTTTTATTTTTTGCTATTAGGGTTATTGGTGATGAAACATATGGATTGTTCTCAGGCACAGTAGCAGAGACGAGTAGGACCAGCAGCTCAGAACAGTAGATGATGTAATGCTGGGGTGAGGCAGGACCTTGTGGTATAAATCCTTTTTATGGTGGAGAAAATGAGGTCCAGAGGAAGCTGGCCAAGATTATACTCTGTGTGACACAGCTTCAGCTAGAAGCCAGGATTCTGAGCCCTGGTGCCTAGCCCAACGCAGCAGGATTTCCCACACTGCACAAGATTTGCCGTGAGGTGATGCATATAGTCCAAATGGTACACAGATGCATTCTTTTTACTAGTTACATACTTACCTTTCTAATTCTCCTTAAGATAAATGTCAGGACTGTTTCATGTATTGCAGCGCTACAGAGTTTTCTTTAAAACCGCTATGCTTAGAATACAAACATGAGTACATTAAAATACTCATTAAATAACAGTAGAGTTGGTACACAGATATGCAACAATTATTAATGTGGTAAAAGAATGTCTGAAGTTTAGGACATGCTGGAGAATTTGCTAAGCAATCCACAAGCTCTGGGTATTTGACTGTTCTGTGTTCCTCGGAGGAGGGAGGAAGGAGCCACACATTTACTGTTACAGTTATATTCGGCTTAGGGAAGTGTCCAGTTCCCTTTTATTCCCTTCTTAGTATGCTAAGGCAGGAATCAGTCCAGCCTAGGGTTACACATAGGCAGTTTAGGCTACATTGTTCTGCCATGACCAAGAATCTCAAAACCTCAGTGGCATAGCCACCCTTTTATTGCTGGCTGACCTTGTATTTCTGTCATTGATCTGGGTTTGGTTTTTCACCCAGAGACCCAGACCGGAGGGCAGCCCCTATCAGGGGTGTTGCTGGTGTCTTGACAGAAGGGAGACAAGGAAGATTCTGTTCGGATAAGGAGAAGACCTACTAGGGAGGCAGTGAGCATTTTAACAAGCATATAGTCTGCGACTCATTAATTAATGTTAACAAGCCAATTGGTGAATAACACATGTCAGTAACTGAGAGTTACTTATAACTCCTTTATATATTAGGATCCTTCAGATTGTAGTGGAAAATCTGATGTTGGTATTTCTGCCACATGTGAGTCTCCTCACTAGAGTCACATCATCCCACAGGGCAGTTGGGTATTTCTCTGCTGGCTTCGGAGATTACTAAGTACTTTTAGGCTTTTCCAGAAGTGAGGATGATTGAGTTGTCTTAATGTGATTTTTCTGTCCTTATGGAATTGGGACGGGAAAGAACAAGGATGACTTGGCCAGCTTGTGCTCCTACACCATATGCGTCAGTTGCTGTGACCTATGCTGACTCAGTACAGTTGCTGGACTTTGTAGCCTGTTTTTTTCCCCACCTCCTTCCCCCACCTAGCAACCTACCAGTGACACCAGCGTGGCCAGGCCATAACGTGTGATCTAAGTAAACCTGGCTTCCTATAACAATCAACTAATAAACGTATCATACTCCAGTTTAACTTAACAAAAATTGACATTCAAAAAACAATTTATATATTTAAAAGGTATCAGATGATTAAGGTACGCTTTAAAGAAATTCAGAAGCCTTGGATGGTTTTTCCACCTTTTTTCCAAGGTATCCAGCTCAAGATGAAGTGAATGTTTTCTCTCTCTCTTTTTTAAAAAAGGTTTTATTTATTTATTTGCCAGAGAGAGAGAGAATGAGCATAAGCAGGGGGAACGGCAGGTAGAGGGAGAAGCAGGCTCCCCGCTGAGCAAGGAGCCCAATGTGATACTCGATCCCAGGACCCTGGATCATGACTGAGCCAAAGGCAGATGCTTAACTGACAGAGCCACCCAGGCATCCCTATTTTCTCTCTCTCTCTCTTTTTTTTTTAAAAGATTTATTTATTTTTATTTGAGAAAGAGAGAGGCAGAGGGAGAGGGAAGGAAGAGAATCTGAAGCAGACTTTCTGCTCAGTGCAGAGCCTGACATGGGGCTCATCTCATGACCCTGAGATTGTGACCTGAGCCAAAATCAAGAGTTGGATGCTTAACTGACTGAGCCACCCAGGTGCACCAAATATTTGTTCTCTTTAAGGTCTTGTGTAGGTGAAGTCAACTTGAATTCTTCCTGTATTCCAAGTGCCTTGAGAACACAAATTCAGACATGCTTTGGCCCCAGAACTTTGGGCACCTGGGTGGTGGCTTTCTTTACATCCTGGTTTTCCCCAGAGTGAGTGATCTGAGAGAACTATAGAAACCTCCTAGCCTTGGAAGTCACTCCACCTTTTCCTCAGTATCTGTTGACCTCACAAGTCCTATTGAAAGCGGAAGGAGGCAACAAAGGGCATGAAAACCAGGAGGTAGGGATCATTGGTGGCCATTGCGGGGACTGGTTACTACATCCAGCTAAGGCCCTGTTTCTGCCATGTAACCTGCTATGAAGTTCACACCTAATAATATTCTCTTCTCTGGACTTTTGTATTTTCTCTCTGAACTGCTACTACTGGCCTATCAGATTCTTCTTTGAATGGTTTCCTGATGAGGTGTTTTAGACTAAAATGCTTTAGATTATGAACTAGCCAGCGGGCAGATTTTAGGATTGCCTGCGATGAGGAGGATGGGGGATGGGCACTGAGCCCTTCAGGCACTGGGGTGAGTACCTATTCCACTGGGCAAGCCCTTGTGCTGGGCTGCACTTGCCTGGAGGAAGGGGTACACTCTAGGAATTCATACAAATGTGGGTTATGGGCTAGGAGAAAGCTCTAGCATGGGTCTTTAGCAAATGTTTGTAAGAGGAATATGTAAGTGAATGAAAGTTTGTCCTGGCATCTTGTAGAATTCTGTAGGGACTTAGTGGAACTTTGATCTTCCCTACCGGTTTTAGAGTTCAGAGTGGCTCATGTTCTAGGGATAATTTCTTATCTTGATGCAAAAGGAGTGCCCTCTCACCTCTGCCTGTGAGTGGGTAAATGAGGGTGGCTTTGGGAACTGGATGTTATTTTAATTTCGTGTCATCCCTGATGAGGTTCTGTGGGCTTGAAGGTAAAAAGTTGCTCTGGTGAGGGGCTTTCCAGACTTGGGCAGAACAGGGTGGGTGTCATTCCCCTCCTGGGCGTGGGTCAGTGGAATGACAGACTCTTCGACAGAAGGGCACTTCTGTGGAAATGCAGCTCCAGAATTCTCAGCCTCTGTCCCTCTCTTTTGCCGAGGTTCAGGAGAGGTTGCTGAAGAGGGCACATGAAGGACCAGGCTGGGAAGGGAGCCCAGGCACTTCTAGCATAGCGCGTGAGACTTAATTGCTTGCACTGGCTTTTCTGCACGCGGGGATCTGTTTCATTAATGAGCAAGACATGCACTGGCTGTGTGTCAAACCACCTCAGTATTTATTTGGCTTCAAGCTGGGTCTTTCTGGAACATATGTGTCTCCAGGGGATTGAAACTCTTAAACAGTGGTGACTTTGGCGGCTTTAACTGATCTGTCTCTGCAGTTCTTAAAACCCAGAGTCTGTCTCCCTCAATGGAGATCATGTCCTGGTCAGGCAGAGGAGCTTCAAGGAACCATGAAGGGCAGCCGTGAGGACAGGGGAGGAGCCGCTAGCTGCTATTATTCTCAAGTAGAAGTGGCTGTCAACTCCAGGGCCTAAGAATGCCTCCCTCATTCACCACCCAGAGGTCAAATTTATCTGTAGCAATTCAATTCTTTCATTCAAGCCTGTTCAATATGCATCATATTAACATATTTACGTTGTATTAACCTGTAACATACTGGTTGAGAGTAGGTATTCTGGAGTCTGAGAGATCTTGGTTTATATTCTGGATCTGCCACTATTTAGCTCTGTGCTTTTGGGCGAGTTCCCTAACTTAAGCCTCACTTTACTCACCTGCAAAATGGAGATGAATAATGGTACCCATGCATTTAGGGCCAGTTCGTGAGGGATATTGGTAGTGTTGGGGTTTCTTACACATTTTCTTCAGGTTTTGGTGGTAGGGTTATACTGGCCTCATTAAATGAGTTGGAGAAGCATTCCCTCTTGTGTTTTCTGGAAGAGTTTGTGTAAGATTGGCATTTTTTTCTTAAGTGTTGACAGAATTCAGCAATAAAATCTGAAGTTTTCTTTATGGGAAGATTTTTGATAACAAATTTAATGTTGTCACTATTGAGAACCAAGTGGCTGATTAAGCAAGATCTCCCCCAGGGGAGAGGCAGGTGCAAGCAGATAGCGAGTGCTGACAGCCCACTGCCATTGTCCCACCAAATAGCACTTCACCTACTGTACGTGGGAGCCCATGCCAGTGCATGGCATGCATATGAGGAGCCCTAAGAAAAACAGGAGAAAACAGGTTCAGGGAGATGAGGTCAATTAATACAAATTACATGGCTAATAGGCTGCAGAATAAAACCAGGACTTGATTTCAGTTATTTGGCTCACATCCCGTCGTGTTTCACCATTCCCCAGCTAGAATGTCACAGTTCTATTCATCGATTCCATTTCATCCTCCAACAATGACATTCTACTTCTCTCTGCTCTCCTGGCGGGCGCTGGGAACAGGGCTCAGAGTTAGCTCCAAGTGGATTCATTCCAAAATCATACCCATTTTATTGTGTGTCTTTGAGGCTCAATGCAAATGCACTGCAAAACAAGCAAACAAACAAGGTCACAGGGATGTGAATGCATTTAGAAAGCTTTGCAGGGCGGGGGGAGAATTCACTTGAAAAATGTGGGCAGATCAAAAGGAACATGGTTCTCCAGCAGACCCCAAAGTCAGAGCCCATAACTTCCAGCAGGCCTCTGTAGGTCATTAATCTTCCCTAATCAATGTTCGATTAAACCACCTCATCCCAGGGAGTTTCCCCTGACCCCAGATGGGTTCTCAGCATTGATGAGATAACATTTGGAAGACATCAAAGTGAGTGGGAATTATGTACCAGATGGATAGAGGAACATTCCTGGCCAGATGGGGCAGCTAAGTATCCCATCCCCTTAGCTAAGGAAAGGGGATGGGATAGTTTCTCCTGCTGTAGGAGTCTGAGTTAACATGCCTGGCAAAGGGATAATGGAGGTGAGGAAGAAAGAAAGTCCGTGGAAATCCACAGATGAGAAGGGAACCAAGAAATCAGGGATGGTGCTCGCCCCAGCAAGGCAGGAGCAAATAGAAGCTGGCTGCAGGTTTTGCTGGTTATTGGGTGTTTGTGGCGCAGTCCTTGGCTGGTTGTACACACACACACACACACACACACAACACACACACAGCCCAGAAGAAAACCTGCAGCTTCTCAGGGATCACCTGCTTCATTCCTGCTAGACACACTACAATGGCATTCATTCCAACCATGTGATAAATAACAGGTCGTTATCAGGCAAAGGTTTCTAATCAACCAAATTCATATGTTAAAAAAAAAAAAAAAGAAGCCAGGTAAGATAGAGCAAATGGCAGGCTCATTCATGCTCCAAGGAGCCAATGGTCCATCTGTGGGATTTTTATCGGCAGGTCTTGGCAAGAGGAGATCTAGTAACAATAGTAGTAATAACAGCTGCTGGATATCATGGGTTTTCTTTGCCCGGACACTGTGCCAAATGTTTTACGTACATTTGCTAGTTTAATTGTTCACTGCTGCCCCCTGGCTCAAGCCACCATTGCTTTCCACTTGGACTGTTTTAATAGCTTTCAAATTGGAGGCCCTTTCTTTGCCCTTGTCTCCTATAATATCTTATTTTTACAGCTTCCAAAGGGATTATTTTAAAGATAAAATGGCTCAAAAATCCTCCCGTAGCTTTCTATTCCCCTCACAGTAAAGCCCGAAATCTTTCCAACGGCCATGGGCCCTCAGTCATCTCCAATCACTCTTCCCCTAACTTCCAGCCACTCAGGCCTCTTCCGGGGTTTTTAAGTATTTCAGGAATGCTCCTGCCTCTGCGCCTTTATGCTTGCTGTCCCTACCAGCTACAGTGGTTTTCCCTGGGACTTCCCTCAGTTTTCTATTTACAGGTCCTTGATTAGAAGGGCCTTCTCCCAGGGCCCTTAATGAAATTAGCCCAAGCCCTTAATTTACAGTATTTGTATTCCTACTCCTAGACCCACTTTGCTAATTACATCTGGACTTTTTTTTTGTTGTTTGTTTCAAGGACTATGTAAGAAATCGAGGATATAACAGGAAGTAAGGAAGATAAGGTCCCTATTCTCAGGAAGTTACCTGAACAGGTTAGAAATAAGTGACATTTGTTCAGTTTTTCAGACCCTGGTGCCCAGAAGGAGAGGAGAGATAAGAACTTTATTTTATGATATTCTCCATACTCCTTCCACAATGAGTCCCAGCCCTCACAGGACAGCCAAGGCAGAGCGTGACAAGCACATGGTACATGGAAAGGAAGCCCAAGCGTCAAATATAGACTCTTGCCTCCTTTGCAAACTTTTGAGAGTTGACTGGCTTTTCCTTAGATCTGCTATGGCACTGGCTATGCCTCACAGAGAAACCCGAAGTAAGAATCATAAATGATAAAACCTTGAATGGATAGTTTCAGAGAAACTGGCCAGCCTACATCGACGATTATAAACAATGCCACAAAACAATGCCTCAAAAATATAAAGGATACTAGGCTGTATACAGTTTTATGATGGGGCAGATAGAAGCCTAATCCAGATATCTACAGATTTTCTTGGTGTGCAATAAAACACCACAGCCTTCTACCCATGGACAAAATGTCTCTCAGCAACTGCTTCTTCAGCCTTCAACCCACCTTGTTCTCTCCGTATCAGAAGTGCTCTGCTTGGTTTCTTTTGAAAGGACATATTGAAGGAGGCTCAGTATTTAGAGTCCTACAAAACTTAATGGATTGATAGATTCTTTAAAATTAATGATCTCATTTTATAAGTGGATAGAACAAGTGCAGTAGAGAGCTGCTGGGTTTTTTTTTCTTTTTTTTATAATAATTTTTTATTATGTTATGATAGTCACCATACAGTACATCCTTAGTTCTTGATGTAGTGTTCCATGATTCATTACTTGCGTATAACACCCAGTGCTCCATGCAATATGTGCCCTCCTTAATACCTATCACTGGCCTATTCCAATTCCCCACCCCCCTCCCCTCTGAAGCCCTAGTTTTTTTCCCAGAGTCTATAGTCTTTCATGGTTCATTCCCCCTTCTGTTTACCCCCCCTTCATTCTTCCCTTCCTTCTCCTACAGATCTTCCTGCTATTTCTTATGTTCCATAAATGAGTGAAACCATATGGTAATTGTCTTTCTCTGCTTGACTTATTTCACTTAGCATTATCTCCTCCAGTGCCGTCCATGTTGCTGCAAATGTTGGGTAATCATTCTTTCTGATGGCTGAGTAATATTCCATTGTATATATGGACCCCATCTTCTTAATCCAGTTATCTGTTGAAGGGCATCTCGGCTCCTTCCACAATTTAGCTATTGTGGACAATGCTGCTATGAACATTGGGGTGCATATGGCCCTTCTCTTCACTACGTTTGTATCTTTGGGGTAAATACCCAGTAGTGCAATTGCTGGATCATGGGGTAACTCTATTTTTAACTTTTTAAGGGACCTCCATACTGTTTCCCAAAGTGGCTGTACCAACTTGCATTCCCACCAACAGTGTAAGAGGGATCCCCTTTCTTCACATCCTCTCCAACATTTGTTGTTTCTTGTCTTGTCAAATTTTGCCATTCTAACTGGCGTAAGGTGGTATCTTAGTGTGGTTTTGATTTGAATTTCCCTGATGGCTAATGATTTTGAAACTTTTTCATGTGTCTGTTAGCCATTTGTATGTCATCATTGGAAAAGTGTCTGTTCATATCTTCTGCCCATTTTTTGATGTGATTATTTGTTTCTCGTGTATTGAGTTTTGAGAAGTTCTTTGTAGATCTTGGATACCAGTCTTTTATCTGTAGTGTTATTTGCAAATATCTTCTCCCATTCCGTGGTCTGCCTCTTAGTTTTTTTTGACTGTTTCCTTGGCTGTGCAGAAGCTTTTTATCTTGATGGAGTCCCACAAGTTCATTTTTTCTTGCACAGGACTATCTCTTTCCTCTGATGACAGCATTCCACTTTTCCTGTGGAGAGCTTCCCTTGTGTCCAGGTAATTCTTAGCATTGCGTCTCCGCTCCCATCCCTCACAGCCACAGGATTGATCATGCTCCATAAAAGGGGCAGCTGATGCAGGTAGGTCATGTCCCCTGTATTCTGACCCTCCTTGAACCCCTCACCTTCAGAGGGCACAGTCCTGTGATCTGGGCTAGGCAATCAAATCCACTTTCTGTGGATCAAGGAAACATTTGTATCAGCCATCGAGATAAAAGGTAAGTGAGTCTGGGGGTGACTGGGTGGCACAGTCGTTAAAGCGTCTGCCTTCGGCTCAGGGAGTGATCCTGGCGTTCTGGGATCGAGTCCCACATCAGGCTCCTCCGCTGGGAGCCTGCTTCTTCCTCTCCCACNTGTCTGCCTTCCGCTCAGGGAGTGATCCCGGCGTTCTGGGATCGAGTCCCACATCAGGCTCCTCCGCTGGGAGCCTGCTTCTTCCTCTCCCACTCCCCCTGCTTGTGTTCCCTCTCTCACTGGCTGTCTCTCTCTGTCAAATAAATAAATAAAGTCTTTAAAAAAAAAAGGTGAGTGAGTCTGAAACCTTGCCCTCAAAAGTCTTCTACTGGGAGATGTGGGCATAAAGGAAAATAATTGCAAGGAGATACAGTGATATGTACAGAAAAGGTATGTAACAGGACTTTAGTAAGCACAGCAAAGATATGTGTTATGAAGTTCCTCAGAGGTGGAAATGCTAGAACTGGGTCTTTCAGGATGAGTACGAATTTGCTAGGCAGCCAAGAGATAGAGATAGGGGGGTAGGAAGATTTTGGCAGACAGATAAGCGAAGGCACAAAAAGTTATGAAAACAGTATAAAACACTGTAGAAATGTTATTATCGTTATATTTGATTCCTAATTTCTTTCTTTATAAGTTGAGAGGTCGGATGACTGGGGGGTAGGGGTACTGAGTAGGGGCTGGGTGAGACTCCTGCCTGCTGGGGCAAGCCACTCCCGACTCTCAGTGTCCAGGAAGGGTCTTCCTAACACACAGAACAAACCATAGAGTCCCCTTCTCAATATTGGAAATCCATGTGAGAAGCTGGTAAAAGCTATGAGCATTCTCCTCAAAAACAAGCAAACAACAACAAAACCAAAAAGAAAGAAATCTCCTAAACTCCACATAGTTTTACATATCATGCCAAGGACACTTTAAAGTCCAGCCAAGATCCCCCTCCCCACCCAGGAACAATGATTCTTGGATTATCTATGGTGAAGGACAAGTTTTATTTCTTTTTCACAATTTTAATCTGTCACAAATCAATACTTGTTCCTAGCTCACATCGTAAGATTCCCCCATGAGTGGGACCATATCTGAACTGGTCAATACCCTGATATGAGTCCACTGATCACATGCTTGGATGTCAACATCAAGTTTGAAAAGGCTCATTCTTAATTCTCATCTTGGTGGACTGGCCCCTGTGGCTGTGGTCTGTGGACCACATCTTGAGTGGCACCGTTCTATAAGTCCGAGGACTCTCTGAGAATGCCTATGTTAAGGGCTCCTGATGCTTATAGACTGAAGTTCATATTCCTCCTCATCGCAGATGAAGCCCCTTATATGCTCTGCTCCAGCCTCAGTGCATTAATATTGTTTTCTTTGCCATCTTATTAATTTCATCCCTCCATTTACTTTTCTCCAGCTCTCCCTACCTTACCTCCTCTCAACCCAGGGAGGATTTATTGCTTCTTTACTTGTATCCCCAGGGATTTAAAAGTTACTATTTATCATGATGTATTGCAATTATTTATTATATACCTTTACTCCCCTCCAAATAGTAATCTCTTCAAGGGCAGGGATGGTAACTTTACATACCTTTTTGTGGGTGTGTGCGTGAAGTGCTATTCATAGAACCTGGAACATAACAGGTGCTCAGTAAATGCATGATGAATTGAAGTGAAGCAAATAAGAGGTATTGGCCCATATGGGTGGGGAAGCACTGATGTCTATCTAGCTCCCAAGGAGTCCTGTGTGTTCCTTGGATAGTTCTTTCATTGGGGAGAAATCAAGGGCTCAGCCCAGGTGCAGTTTGTAGTTGATGAGAAGAGCAGAGCTGAAGGTTCAGCTTTGGCCAGTGAATACGTTTGTTACCTCTTGGCAGAGATTTGACTTTGGCTGGAGGAAGGTTGATTTAGATTAATCCTGGGCCTCTGGGGGCTGAGCTCAATGGGAAGAGGGGAGAGAGTATTTGGAAGCTTAGCTACACCTGCTCTTAGCTTAAGATGCTGCTCCTTTTCATAATGTTTTATTTTCAGAGCAGGAGCCCTTGACTTGCCGAATGAATGATTGATATCGCCTCTGGGTGGGAATGTTTATCTTTTACTCATGGCCATAGCTTATTGGAAATACCCCCTACTCAAACATTAAAGGAGACCTGGGGTCATCACCTTAGCTAGAGTCATGGATGGAACTTGAATTACACGTGTGTGGGGGAAATGGTTGCTTCTTAAGGCTTGGAAGATGGGAGTCCCTTGCCAGCCCGAAGGTAGAGATTGGGGGTGGGTGAGGAGAGAAGGAATCCCTGAGGCAAGCTGGTTTTGCCCAAAATGGTCATTTTAAATAAATTATACTTGTAAACATTCTGGAAAAGGAATGTGGGCATTTTAGAAGAAAACCATGCGTCTAGAAAGTAATGAGGGCCCTGATTAAGCTGCAGTTGAGAGAAGGACAGGAGGTAAGCACTGGAAATACATTTAGAGCAGAGAAAGGCAGTGAGAGAATGAGGGGATCTGAGTAACAGGCCAACCAAGATGGGTGACTTAGTCCAGGTGTCCCTGCTTAGCACTGGACCCATGCACACTGCTGCTTACAGACACACCCCCACTGGAAGTGCAACCAGGACCTCAAACTCAGTTGAGCTATTAAGGAATATTTGCCCTTGCCCTTTTCCTCCTACGTTTTCTACCTTTGTGAGTGGTACCAGCATACTCTTACTTAAGCCATAGACTTGGGTGTCTATCAGTTTCTCCGTCCCCATCTCAATAATCACCAAGTTTTATTAATCCCAACGTCTAAACATTTTTATAATTCTACCTACCTCTTCCAGTCTTCACAGAAACTGTGTAGGTCAGGTCACCCCAATTTTATGTCCAATCAGTCTTGCTCCCTTCCATCTGTTCTCCACTTCATGGCTTCCTTGGAATCCCCTGAACATATATCTAGTCATGGTATTTCTTGGCTTAACACCCTTCAGTGATTCCACATTGACTTTTGGATAAAGCACAAACTCTTGTAAAAGGCTTGCAAGGCCTTCAGTGAGATGCCTCGTTTTCCTACCAGCCTCATCTCCTCTTGCTCTTTCTCTATTCCAGCCCTACTGAATACCCTCAGTTCCCTGCCACATTCTGAGCACTTGCTCATGTTCTTCACTGTTTTACTCTTTGCTTTTCTCCTGCTTCCTACTTTCTTATTCTTTAAATCTTACATTGAGCATCCCTTCTCTTGGCTCTCCAAAATTAAATTAGTTGTCCCTTTTTTTTTAAGATTTATTTATATTTTTGAGAGAGCGTGAGTGAGTGTGAGTGGGGTAGGGACAGAGGGAGAGAATCCCAAGCAGACTCTGCTGAGCAGGGAACCTGCCTCAGGGCCCCATCCCATGACCCTGAGACCATGACCTGAGCCAAAACCGATAATTGAACTCTCAAGTGACTGAGCCACCCAAGTGCCCCAAATTAGTTGTCCCTCTTAGTCACATGTTCTTCCTCTCTTCTCTTCCTTATTAATATTTTTCTGGTTTATTCATTTTTTTCATTCACTGGACAGTAAGCTACTTGAAAGTAGGGATTGTGTCTTATTCATGATTGTATTTATAATGTTTGACATCCTTATATCCTCAATAAACATTATTTGATGAAATGAATAATTTCAGAGAACCTCAGGATGAAGCTGAGTGTCAAAATCAAGGGAAAGAAATAATATGGGCAGAGCCTCAAGAACATTGACTTAGAGCTGAGTGAGGTAGAGTTGGACTGTGCCCAATGGGAAAAGTGAACAACTATCCAGGGACTAAAGAAACTGAAAGTAGAGTAGGTCTATTAATAGGATTCTGGAAGAAAACAGAATTCCCTTCAGATAGTTTACCTGAAGCCATTTTAATAAAAGAACAGCCTGCAGCAGTGTGGTCAGAGTTGAGGAAATAAGCATAGGATGTTGTTGTACCCAGGGACTAGCAACAATGGGAAGCTGTTACCACGTCCAGGGCTGAAGGAAAAAAGGGAGGAAATAGTGTTGACAGAGCTAATGGGAGCGTTGAGGAGGGAATGCTTGGTTGGAGCTCCAGATTGAGCCAGGGTGGGGACAGGGAAGGAACACTCTGATTGCTTTCTCTTCATGATGGTGCCCCTTTTAGCTAAACCCACTGGAAAGCCAGTGGATAGAGGAACTGAGTGATAAAACTCCCCCGTGAGTGTGAGTCTCTAAGGATTCAGTAGGACAGGAGAGGTGGAGAATGAATCTGGAGTCATAAGTGAAGATTAAATAGCACACAAAGTTGTAAAAGGGAAAAAAATAGTAAGAAAAGAGCATGCCTCCAAGTGTTGGATTTAGAAGAGAATTTTTAATTATTGGTGGACCAGTGAAAATTGGGTGACCTGGGAAAGACTCTGGAATGCTTTAAACCTGCATTAGGTGAACTGGAAGACGTCCTGTGATTAGCTCACGGGTAGGGTGTGCATGTGGATGTATGTTCCCTCTTAGGGTTATGATCAGGAGCCTTTGAGAAACTGGGTTGTTGACCTGGAACAGGGGCGTTGCTGCCTGAGAAGCGGTGTGGGGTGTGTGTGTGTGTGTGAGGAGGTGAAGGTTCTTGGAGGAGAGAGCTTCTGCTTTGTGGATTGCTGTGTGAGGTACTAAGAACATGCTATGCTAGAGGCGCTGAGCGCCCAGCCAGACAGCCTGGCATTCATTGTTGTTGGTGGTGCTCTATGTGTGTGCACAATTGGACGTGTGTGTGTGTGCATGCATGTGTTTGTGTGTGTCTTTGGGAGCATCTGGGAGTGTATGTGGGGAATAGATGGCTCTGTCCTTTTGTTTTATGTGACCTGGCAGAATTCCTCTTGGAAATGCAGTACTTCAGAAGGTATTTTGCAAATAATCCACTAGTTTATTACCTGCTGTCAGGACATAAGAAGAAGAAATGGTCCTAAGTGACAGCAGGAAGAATTTAGTTTAAACTTAAGGGATGGCTTTTAATAACCCGTAGTATCAGATTCCTTCTTGACTTCAGGGAGACATCATTTGTCTCTTCAGTTCTGAATTACATCACATAACCAAACAGTGAGAATTCCACATTTTGAATTCCACTGAAATGACATTTAAAAAATATATATCTACCAATTTTCTTCAAAATTTCTGCTAATATACTGAATGTCCAGGTTGTGTGTATTCTAATTATTGATCCTTGTTTGTCTAGTCCCCTCCTCCCTCTCTTTCCTTTCAGGGTGCAGAGAGCAGAGAAAAGACTCAACCATTGTCTACTCTTACTTGACCTGGCTTGTAGTCACCTCTGACTTCTTTCTCCTTTTCTCCCCTTTGCTCACTGAGCTCTAAGCACATTGGCCTCTTAGCTGTTCCCTGAGACTCCTGCCTCAACACTTACATTACACTGCCTCTCCCTTCTGGATGTGTGTGTACATAGCTAGACCCCATCACCTTCCCAGTGAGGGATTCTCTGACCACCCTGTCTCTTCCCGTCACTGACATGGAACTGGTCACTACGTGTCAGCATGTTGGTCTTCTAATTGTCTATCTGTCTGTTGTTTGTTGTCCCAGTGAGAATACAAGTTTGACAAGGTCAGGAACTTGTCCATCCTGCATGTTCTTGTATACTCAACACCTAGACCAGAGTCTGGAAAACGAGTGTTCAATAAAGATCTATGGAATCAATGAGTATATACACAAGAAATATTTTAATTATTTTAGCCCTTCCTACTCTTTATTGTTTTATAGAGAAATGTATTGCCCACTTTTTCATCATTTTTGTGTGTTACTCTGACCTGCTGACCACCTGCCTGTGCTGGTACAAAGGAAGTCATGCAGGATGTTGGCTTCTTGTTCCTCCTCTTGCACCCAGGCTGTTCTGCCTCTGCAGCATGGACACTGGCCCTGCTGTGGCATGTCCTGTCTCAATTAGGGGCCACTGCTGGCTAAGTCTTTCTGATTCTAAGATTCAGTGCTTTGAGCTCACTTGCCTGTGGATATAAACTATTCTTTCCAATATTATGCTGTTGGTAATGATGGTATTTTAGTTCCTTATCTGCACTCTCTTTGATCCTATTTCTCATTTGATTGAGAACTCAAGTACAGAAAAGAGATTCTATGTCAATAGGATTCTGAGTAAGGTGTTAACGTCAGGTGTGGGCTGATGCAGAGTCCTATCTCAGAGAATAACCTGCTCTTCACCTGTTCATAGCTGTGAGTCATTGGAAACTAATGACTTAAGGTGCATGTGGAATGCCACGTGTCTTTCGTGGTTCAAGGGATGGCAGTTGGGCTGGGGCCTGCGGAGGTAGCATGCAGGACTAGGGCCTCTGTGACTAAAACCCTGAAGGAAGAAATGGTGGGAAACAAAGGCTGTAGTTTCTGTGGGTCAGGTGGCCCCCCCACTCCTTAGCTTTCATCTGTGTGGGTGAGGGGGGAAAACAGCTGTGGACGTGCATATAGGTACTTGGCTTCCCCATGAGCTGAAGATTCTGTGCCAGTATTGTTCCATATAGCTAAGTAAAGATAGATTAACAGATTAGTCTATTGCGTCTTGTGGGTTTGATTGCCAGTTTGAACCCGTTAAACTCCTGTATGAGAGCAGTAGAAATCCTCATCAAAGAGCCCAACAGTGCCCAGTGTTAGGAGAGACACAGAGAGAGGAAGTCTCAGAAAAGGTACTATTCTGGAGGAAATGAGTCACTTTCAAGACTTAGTAGCTTTGGATCTCTGCCTCAGTTTCTTCATCTTGAAAACAGGGACAATTGAAATACTTTGGCTTTGCCGTTGTACTATTCATATGTTCAAATGAGATAATACTGAAGATTATTCTATCCATACATTATTTCATATTTATAATAATTTTATGAATTAGCACATGTGTATTGAATTGAAGATGTTATTCTTTAAAACAGCAATTGGAGCTTTTCCCTCCTGCACGTGCCCCAGTGTAGTTCTCATATTTGCTTCCTGCCTCCTTGCATATCCAGGACACTCTGTGTAAAAGTCATGTAAAGTAATGATATCTGTCAAACTTCCTGGTATTGTTTGAAAAATTATCCTGGAGAGGTAAGGCCCTCTCCTGGATTTCCTCACTGAGTTGCAATTCTCAACATTTTGAGCCTCTGCATTCTTGTTATCCAAATATGATTTCTTGAGGCCAAGAAAGCTTTGTGTGAAATGAGGAAGCCACAATCCTCATGTGTTTTTCCTCAGGATCCCTCCACCCCACTGTGTGTCAAGCTAAATATGACTGTGGGTTATGTTTACATGATCACCATTGGCAGCTTCACAATACAGGAAACCCCATTCCTGTCTTCCCTGGTGACTTCTCAGTGAATCTAATTGTGTGTGTGGTGATGCCATTGACAAATACAACGATAAATCTTCTGAACATGGATAGTGTAAAAGCCAGAAATAATACTGCTGGTCTTTTTTTTGTGTTTCTATGCAGGGAGTAAAACATCTCATGGTACATGTTAGAGGAAAGTTCTCTGGATGCCTGGAGTGTAGATCTTTAAGGTTAAGGGTGGGATCTTATCCACCCTGCATTTGCCATGACTGGCAGAATTCAGGCATGAGAGGTCTGCTTAAAGCTGAAAGATGAGGGTTGAAAGTCATACAGACTTGAGCTTAAATCTTGGCCTAGCCATTTGCTAGCTCTCCGATTTTGGGTAAATTCCAAGTTTCCTGGGTTTCACATCTTTAAAATAGCAATAATTAAATAAGACAGTTATTGTGGGGACTCAATGAAATAATGTGTATAAGGCAGCAAATTACATTGCATAGAATATCCAATATGCATTGGTTATTATTGCTGATACTTCTGTTATTATTATGATGACCTAAATTTATGTTGCATTACTTGGATTAGGCTGACCCCTGGGCATTTGTACTCCATCTTTCTTCTTTCTAAAAAGTCCTTCTTTGTCTGGTGAACTCTTATTTATCCTTCGAAGCCTTTTTCAAACATGTAGCTGGAGGCATTAAGACTCTGCCATTTTAGTATCTTCAAAGTCTACCATAAGAGGGGCTAGCAAATATTTGTTATTATTTATTGAATAATAACCAGGTAGAAGGAGATTGTGAAGGTACTGAGAGATCAACATGCATTGTAGTCTGGATGTAAGGAGCCATCCAAATATTGGTCATCATTATTGTTAAAAATGAGCACTTAGTCATGGAGTGCACCCTCTGATGGTGTTATGGAGAAGCTCAGGAAGTGGGATGAGCTGGGACACTGGAGAAATGTCCTATATTGGCCAGCTGATAGGGATAGCTTGCCTCTACCATGCCCTCCAACTCTGAGATTGCCAAATGGCTATGTGACTAATAGGCAAGTATGCAGTAAAGCAAACATAAGCCTTGGAATCCACAATCCCAGAGTCAATACTGGATTTCCCCCTCACCAGCTGCATTAATTCACACAAATCACTTACTCTAGTGTTGGGTTTTTTTTTTCCCCATAAAATGAGAATGATATCCAAATCTGCTTCACATGATTTATGTGAGGAGTATTTGAAGTAATGTTTATGAAGGCATTGGATAAAGTTCCATGAATGAGTAGCTACTATTAATGACCTCTGAGATAGTAATGTTAATAAGGGAGAATAAAGGGTGCTAATTTGAAAGACAAAAATAAGCCAACCAAAAGACCATTATATGCTTGCCTGGAAGTTTGAGATTGGTGGAGAGAAAAAAACAGTCTGGAGAGAGAACTGTTCCATTATTTGGGAAAATAGCTTAATGGATCCCTTGCTTTCCATGACAAGCCCCAGAAAGAATCTAGTTACCAATGGTTGAAACAGAGAAAGTGTTAAAATCCTTTTGTGTAATCAACCATAGGAATTTTTATTTCTTTTCCCCCTGGTAGGCAGAGGCAGGAGGGCAGAGAAATTTACTGGATAGGGAAGGGGCTTGGTGCAGGGAGAAAGGATTTAGCAACGAGTTGTGTGCTAAGCCCTAAGAGGGAAATGGCCCAATCTGAGAGAGAGACCGCCTTGTCTGAGTCAGGTAATCCAAGCTCAGTGATGTTTGCAGCCTGTATTAGGGTTTCCAGGTCTGTGTTGTCATTCACTTCTTTTATCCCCATGCCATCAGTAAAGACAATTATATGTACTTGACAGTTGCCACTTGAGTTAGTAATACTGTGGCAAAGGAAGCAGATGGGGTGGGCTGTGTCCATGCAGAACAGTACGGAGAGGGGGGCAGCAGCCAGAAGGAGCAGGTATCAAAAAGGGCAGAGATGATCAAGAAGTAGTGAACGGACAAGAGGCGATAACTACCATGTCCTTATCCTCCTCCCCAAAATGTGCAGAAATGTTTGTAAGGGGACTGAATTTCTTGCAGCCCCCGAGGGATAGAGTTTGAGTAATTTTACTTCTATACTAAAAATAAGCCTGACCTACAAGTCCAGGGTACTTGAGGTCGCTTGGGGAGTAGATGTTTTCCATTAGATTCTGAACCAGGCCAGCAGGGACAAAACTTTTCCTGTCCCCCAGGTACCTAGCACAGTGCCTGGTGTTTAGTAGATATTGAATAAGTGTTTGTATTGCATTTTTAAATTATTTGTTTAAATAAACTTTTAATTCTGGATTACATCTAGATTTATGGGAAAGTAGCAAAGACGGTCCAGAGAACATTCATACCCTTCCCTCAGTTTTCCCCATTAATGTCTTATATTACCATAGTATATTTGTCAAAGCTAGAAAATTACATTATGATAAACTAAAACCCAGATTTTATTCAGATTTATCAGCTTTTCCACTGGTGTCTTTGTCGCCCCCCTTTTGGGATCTCATCAATGACATGACATTACATTTAATCGTGATCCTGTAGCCTCCTTTGGCCTGTGACAGTTTTTCAGTCTTTTCTTATTTTCTATGATCTTGTCAGTTTTGAAGAATCCTGGTCAAGAATTTTGTAGAATGACCCTCAGTTTGGGTTTGTCTGTTGTTTTTTCTCATGATGAGACTGGATCTCTGGGTTTCTGGGCTGGTGCAGTGCCCACTGGTTTAAGATTCTCCCCTGAAGAAGTTGCAAGTGGAAGGGTGTCTACAGCTGGTGAGGTGACCTGGTGAGCACAGTTAAAGGGGTGCTATAGCCTGCAGGCCTTGCTTTCTTCCGTGCTGAACTTCTGTGTTCCTCAGCTCAGCCACTTCACAGTCAGGGTGAGAGGCTATGGACAGGTGGGCACAAAGCCATCTGCACTCCTGGACCAGCGAGCCAGTGTGTGAACCTCTCTTAACAGCCCCTGGCCTGCAGCAGGCCCTTGATTCATGGTGGCTCTTCTCATGATGCATCCAGAGGGCTAACTTTTCATATAAAAAATGGTCTTATGATTACCACCTTGAGAGAGCATGGAATTACACACCCAGCTTGTAGTGATTTCCTTGGCTGAGTGCTTTCTTTGTGAATATTTATGAGGGAAAACTTAGGTTTTGGGATAGAAGGAGAAGGAAGAGAGAAAAAAGTGAGAATCTATTATATCTTCTTTGAAACTCTTCGAAGCCTATTATCCCAAAAGTCTTCTATATTCCTCTCTTTTGCTGTTTCCGCTGACTGATATTATATTAAGAAGTATATTTAATTCTTAGCTTTTGATTTATTTTACCTTGAAGAGTTGACTTCCTGTTTTCTCAGTTTTCCTTCCCACCCAAATGGAATCATGTTGGTCTCAGAAGAGAGGCCCTGGGATATAGAAAAGGGATGTGAGGTCTGGAGTTAGAGGATTTGAATGCCACATTACCCATTGTGGTGTCCACTTGGGTAAGTCCATTATTCTCTCTGAGAGTAGGGTCTTCATCTATAAAATAGAATGAATAAAACTGACCCGATAGGAGTGTTGTAAGGACCAAAGGAGAAGTGAAGTGTATGTGAAGAGTGTTTGGTAGGTGATGAAGCCCTGTTGAAATTCTTGTTGCTACTTCCATAATTTCCTTCTTATCTCTAAGGCAGAGCTGTTGAAATTACATGGAAAAGGAACAAATACAACTAAATGGTTGAGACCTCCTGTGTGGATACTGAAGGCCAGACTTTGTGGATAGAAGAGGGAGGAAAAGTGGAATGATTTTTGCATACAAACATTCCCTCTTCTTGGCTGGCTGTAGTTTGGGCTTCTGTCCAGAGCTTACTGGTGTCATTGGACTCCAGCCAACCGCCCAGTTCCAGGATGTCTTTAGACCTCTGAGATCTTTGGGTATCAGGACTTGAGCTGAGAAAAACACATAATGGAGGGAATGATGTTTGGTGAACACCAATCCTTAGATGCTCTGAACCTGGGGTAAAGGGATAGAGCCTATTGGAGCCTGCGTTTCGGTGCACACCCTTCCTTCCTGTTCTGTGAGTTGTAAGCTACAAGCAGTGGTAGTGTTTCGAATTCTGGGCCCCCAGGTCAACACTTCTACAAAGACCGCTACCTTACCTTCTTAAAAGGATGATGTTCTCTCTCCTCTTAAATCTCCCGATTGCCTAGGCATGTCCCATTGAATTTGTCCCTGTGTGGCAGGCCAAGTTTCCAGAAGACAGCAGGGCCTTTCAGACTGTATGGCAGACTTAGAAGAGAAGCAAGGATAGGAAAAATTACAATTTTGGGGAAACTATAAGCTTCTTCATCTTGGATGCATTTGGGAAGATTATGTCCCAAAGGGCTTCTCGAAATCCTCCTGCCCCCCCCCCCACTCCCACTGCTGCTGGGATTATGGTCCTTGTCTCTTAATAGTGTATGCTCTTCTTTGACTTCCCATAGCACTTAATTTTACATACATTATCTCATTTAATCATCACAACTCCGGGGTGGTTGCATGATTGCCTTGCTTGTTGGCACTTTCTATTTCATATTATAGTGGTGAGTGCACTGAAGAGCCTTGTTTCCTACTCAAGGCAGAATTTTTCATGAGAACAGGGATTGTATCTTGCTCATCTTCATATTTCTATAGTACTTTGCTCAGTGCATGACACATAATGTGTTTCCTAGGTTATTGTTGAATAATAAATGGCTTTAATGATGGTCTTCCATATTTTTGTTATGGCAATATTTTGCTCTGAAAACAATGAATGTTTTCAGAGGGTAAATGTACTTCCTGAAACTGTGCCAAACATAAACCTTAAATTCAAGAGCCACAGATGAAAGAAATTGTTTTGCTCAAGCAGTTGTATTTATTGCCTTTTCTCTGGTTCATAAGCCCTTTGGAATTTTGCAGTCCTTTGGATATGAGAAAAGAGAAATCAGAGCCAGCCATCAGTGTTACTAAAAAGGCAAGGACAGAAAGAAGTGTGAGAAGACTGAGACATGGACAGTGGCCCTGTGCTAACCCATCAAAAGAGGTAAAGGAACAAAATTGCCCAAGACTAGAGTGTAAGCACAGGCATATGCTTTGAGAAAACTTAGTCCCTTCAAGAAACTGCTCTAGGGCTTCTTGTCTTCTTCTTGAGGAAGTCTTACAGCTGGAGTAAGTGGGAGGTTGTATAATTTTCATAGATCTTGGGCTTTGATAATTCCTGGCATGACAATTTGGAAACCAGATCCCATCTACAGGCTGAGCCAACTACTTTGACCCATATCTCCATTTTGCTTTGTGCAGTTCTGACTTTTGATTCCTCAGAGCTATGAGAACTGCTTTGTGTGTTGGACCCATGAGCTAGCCGGTTTGGTATTACGTCTCTGACAAGGGGTAGGGACATAGCTATTTTCCTGGATGTGTTATCATAGGTAATAGATGTGGAACAGAGGAACTTCTTGAGAATTAAATAGCATATAAGTGCTAAAATGTTCCACCTTTTCCTGATAACCTATTTCAAACATTGAATAGGGTTTAACTCTTCCTGAAGCGACTTGATACGTTAGCCTGAACCATTTCTTTGGAGTTAGTAAGGCTCATGATTTTTGCTGCCTACAATATAAAACCTGCCCTTAATTTGTTCAAAATAGAGTAACTGGCTTAGAAGAAACAACCAGAGTTGGGTCAGACAACTTGAATTTTATTCTCAGGGTTGCTACTTACTTAATTTGCATTTCTACAGTTGAATCTTTTTTGAGATACATACATGCATCTATGTATACACTGAAGTTAAATGGCTTAGGGGATTTGCAGTTAGTTGGTCTGATCCGTGTGAATATTGGAATCAGATGGGCTGGTTTACAAAATTCCTTCCATTACATACCAGCTGTGTAATTTTGAGATATTATATGGTTACTTAAAGAGTCTAAGCTCACTTATAAAGCAGATAATAGCAGTACCCAATCCAACGAGTGTTTGCAGGGAATGAAAGGGCAAGTTAATGCATGAAAATGCTTACCACAGTAGCCAGCACATAGTAAAAACCTAAAAAATGTTAGCTACTATCATTATTGTTATTATTATTTACATTCATATATGCTGTTTGTGCATTCTTATACATCACTTAAAGTCTTAGCTTCAGATTTTTATTTGTGAAATGGAGTAAATATAAACCCACTTTCACTGGATTATTGCTTTCTATATCAGAAATCACTATATAATTCCCTAGAAATCTCTTCCTTGGGGATTCCAGGTGAGTGAGCTCTAATACTAGTATTTGGGATTTGCTGAAACAATATATAGTTGTTCTGTCCACATCTGTAATGATTTAATAGATTTCAACCATATCCCTTCTCAGCCTGTGGGGTTGTTTTGTCGTGTTTTGTTTTCCTTCACTCTTTGTCTTCATATGGCAACTTGCCAAATCTTTTGGTCATTAGTTTAATTTTTTCTGGACCTTTTCCATCTCTGTTGTATCATTCTTTATGGAGCGATGACCAGAACTTTCCTGGAATATACACACACAGATGTCAAAAGTAGAATGAAGACAGCAGAAAATTAAAGTATGTGTTGGTGATGTTCATTTTATTTTTGTGACTCTGTCCTGTCCAATCTGGGAAGTAAGCAGAAGACAGATATAATTAAACTAGGTCCTCAAGTAGTATCCAAGCATGAAGGTTTTCTCAGGTCCAATCCAGTGAGCTTGCATGAGCCAAGCATTTTTTTACTGATGGGCCTCTTCCCAGTTCACAGGCTAGTTGTCATTTACTAGACTGACGTATTTAACTATGGGTGTAGGACAGAGAGGGAAGGAGTTGTCTTTTATGAGATATAAAGTACTTTTTTTCTGTGAACTTCACCTCATTACTTGACAGACAGGAAGAAATAACATGTAAAAAACTACCCACTCCTCTGAATTGGCCCATTCATCTAAAGAGTCATCGATCCCTGGCACTGTCAACAAATCACAACTAGAAAAAAGTCATTCCTGCCAATGAGAACTGGAATACGAATACTCATTTTCTGGCACATGGCAGCAACAATCTTGGTTGCTTTCCAAGGAGCCTACCCTCCAAACTGTTTGGGGGAAAAACAAGGACCGTAAAATAACTTAATAACATTTGATGAAATTTTGAACTGACTTAAAGGTTTCTGGGTCTTTCATGTTGAAATAGTTTGCTTTTAGGGACATAGCTTTAGATATATTTACTTCCAGATGACAGCACATCACTCATATCAATTCATATCACAGATAACTCAAATTTACTGAATTTGAAAGTTTAACTGCTTGATAAGTGACAGAAATTCTAGGCTAGAGTATTTTAAGTAGTTATAAAAAAGCAAATGTGGAGTCCTTTTGGTCTGTTGCTGGAATAGTTCGTAGGTTGTAGATGCTCTGACCTGGGAACTTAGAGATCTCTGAACTCAATCATTCCATGGCTTAGGAATGAAGTCTTTATTTATAGACGCTATTGCCTCTGTTGCGTATGATGTCTGGTTGGCTAATGCCGTCTGACTGCAGTTCAGGGAGAACTGATAGAGTGGTTCTCAAATCTGCTGGTTCATTAGAATCACCTGAAAAATTAAAACAAAATGAATGCCTTATTTCTCAACCAATTAAATCAGAATCTGTGGGGGTATGGCTTGGACTGCAGTAATTTAAAACACCCCAGATAATTCCAAGGCATAGTGAGGGCTTATTTTATAATGGTGATCCCTGGTATGTCTGCAAAGTGACCCCTCATTAGTCACTTAAGCTTCCTACATTCCAGTTTCTTTGGGTGGAACTTTGTGGGGTGGTTACTAGACACATTTTCTTGTATTTGTTAAAACTGCATTGAAGGCCATATAGTCAAATAAAATTTATCACTCTTCATTCCCAAGCATACATTCTCATTATTGATCCTAAGCATTTCCCACCTGAACAACTGCCACCATTTGAATGCACAAGGGGACTTCTGTCTGTTTTTGCCTTTGACGTATCTCCAGTTCTTGGTACAGTGCCTGGCGCACACATAATAATATGAAAATCACTTCAGTGGAGGGGAAGTGATAAACTTTTAGAGAAATTTATTATGCTCTTATTTTCCTACAGGAAATAAGTATTTGTATGTACACATACATACATATGTTTGTTAATATAAGAAGATTAACCATATGCCATGTTCTGCTTGGTTCTTCATAAAATTACAGTTGGAATATTTGTGAATAATAAGAAAAATATTTTCCCATATTTTTTTCCAGAAAATCAAAAGCCATAATCCCTATCTTTTTTTTTTTAAACAAGTTTAAAAAATTAAAACAATAGGGATACCTGTGTGTCTCAGTCAGTTGAGCATCCAACTCTTGATCTCAGCTCAGGTGTTGATCAGGGTCGTGAGTTCAATCCCCATGTTGGTCTGGGTGTGGAGACCACTTAAAAAAAAAGAAAGAAGAACAATAAAAATGACAAGTTGAACACTTTCTATGAACCATGCATGTATTCATTGCACTTATATGCTATTTAATTCTCAAGAAGTTCCTCTTATTATTCCCATTTTATGGAAAAGTAGATTGGGATTTAGATGGGAAACCTAGTGAGTAGTTAATCTTAAGTGCTCAAATACCACTTTTTTTAAAATTTATTTTTTTACTGCACACCTGGTCTTATCAAGCCTTGCATCAGTTGTGACATTGACATGCCCATAGAGCACTTCACAGTTTCCTCTCTCAGGGTTTCATGTGGGACTGTGTCATGGTGAGATCTTGCTATTTAACATAACTGCCAACTATCAGCCACAGAATGCCCCTTGGATCCACATCTCCTCCTCTTGTGGCAATTCCTTCCAGATTTAAGTTACACACATACTCACACTCACGCACACAGCTTGAAACACTTTGCCCCCACTGAAGACACTGCATGGTAATGACCCCATTGGAAGTATAACATTTGATGAGTTTTGACAAATACATATGCTGGTGTAACTGTTTTTACAGTCAAGATATAGAACATTTCCATCGTCCCCCAAATTCCCCAATGCCACATTTCAAGTTGTTCCCCCCTACCCCTGTTCCCAGGAACTACCAATCTGCTTTCATCACCATAGATTAGTTATGGCTTTTTTAGACCTTCATATAAATGGAATCAGACAGTATGTACTCTTTACTGTTTGCTTCTTTCTCCCAGCATGTTGTTTTTGAGGTGCGTCCCTGTTTTGGTGTGTATCAGTAGAATGTTCATTTTTATTGCTGAGTAGTATTCAATTGTAATGCTCAGCTACAATTTGTTTTTCATTCCCCTTTTGATAAACATTTGGGTTGTTTACAATTTTTCTGTTACGAATAAAACTGCCTTGTTAAGCATTTTCATTACCTGCCTCCAAACTTGAATCTCTTTCTTGGAAATTAAAAAAAAAAAATAACTTTTATGACCTCCTTAATGCCATTCCCAATTTGTTTTTTAAACCAGTGAAGTCCTTTATTCAGAAAATGTAGTGAGGAAGGCCAATTTTAAGAAGCTGTTTTGGTGGCAGTGGTGAGGGAGCCTGAAGCCTGCAACTTACAAGCATTTCGCTCAGAATGCCTCCCAACTATGTGTAACTTGAAATCCCGTAGAATCATTTGAAACTCATTGGTGCAAAGGAAAGATTACTGTCCTAGAAGTTTGGATCTCTGAGTTCGAGGGAGACTTCAACGTTAGTGTAGAAGAGGGACTTTGAGGTGGCAATTCAGATTTTATTCGTAGACCCAGCACATGACTAATTCTGTGTATTAGTCTGCTTGGGCCGCCATCACAAAATACCACAAACTGGGTGGCTTAAACAACAGGCATTTATTTTCTCACAGTTCTGGGGCTTGGAAGTCTGAGATCAAGATGCTGACAAGATTGGTTTCTTCTGAAGCCTCTCTCCTTGCAGATGACTGCATTCTTGCTATGTCCTCGCGTGGTCTTTGCCTCTGTGTATGCACATCTCTGGTGTCTCTTTTTGTGTTCAAATTCCTTCTTTTTATAAAGACACCAGTCAGACTGGATTATAGCTCACCCTAAAGGCACACTTTAACTTAATCATCTGTCTCCAAATAGAGTCACATTCTGAGGATTAGGGCTTCAACATACAAATTTTGGGAGAACAATTCAGCCTACAACAGTATTTGTACTAAGAGTGGTTTGGGCAAACGAGGGATTAAGAATGGAATTAAAATTGGCCCCAGTTACTCCTTGACACTCAGCTGTATGAAATTTAAATGATTTTACTCATCATATATTAAGTGGGTACCTCCTAATGTATTCCAGTCACTTAAGGAGTTTACAGTCTAGGAGATATACTTGCAAAGAAATAATTACAAGTAAAAAAATTAGGAAAAATCTAGTATAGTTGAAACTGTGTATACCCTGTGACCCACCTATTCCACTTCTAGGAACATATCTTACAGAAATCCTGACACATATGTACAGGGAAACATGTTCAAGGTTGTCCAGTGCAGCATTAATGGAATAGAGAAAATTTGGGAACAGTATAAAAGTTCATCCACAAAACAATGGAAAGTAGATTGTGTTAAATTTACACTGTGGATTATTTTAAAGTAATAAAAATAAATCAACTTAATCTATTATGTATCAACATGGATTGATCTCCAAAACTGTCTGTCTATCATCTATCTATCTATCTATCTATCTATCTATCTATCTATCTATCTATCATCTATCTATCATCTATCAAACAAGTGCTGCAGAAGTCATATAGGGAGACAGACACAACAAAATAACGAAATACAAAACATGAAAGAGAGGCTACATAGTAACTCTAAGGTACTGGTTGACCAGGGAAGGAAGGAAGGGGGAAGAGTCCTGAAGAGGGGAACTTAGTTCTAGGGAAATGAAACTCTTACTACAAGCTGTTTATCATTAGCAGCTTTAGACTGGAGGGATGCTTGATGTCTTATCTGATGAATTTACCACCCTCTTAAAAACAGAAAGTGCTGCAAAGTTAGTGAAAACCTAGGTATGGCTGAGACACAGACGAAGACCTGTGTTCAGCTGAAGAATTTCAGACTTGCTAAAGCTCCTCCAGTAAGATCCAAGTCTCAATCTCCAGTCTGCACTGGAAGTTGCTGTTAATCAAGAAGTCTCTTTTTGGTAGAGTGCTCACAAACGGGTCTCATGCTGAGAGTCACTGATGTTGTGTCCTAGTGGCTGCCTAGAGTGCTTTGCTCATACTCTGAGGCTTCATAGGGGCTCAGTGAGAAAGCATGCCAGGATTGATTAGTAATGTCTGCCACGAGTGAGGAAAAGAAGAGTGGTGGTGACTGTTCTGAGTATCTGCAGTGCTAGACTGAGTGAACCATGAATCCACAGATGTAGGAATCCAGATAACCCTGTAGCCTCCTTCCCAACCCCCTTCCTTCATCTTTCCTAAGTTTTTGATAGTTATGTTTAATTTTTTTAAAAAATTTTTTTATTACATCATGTTAGTCACCATACAGTACATCCCCGGTTTCCGATGCAAAGCTCGATGACTCATCAGTTGCACATAACACCCAGTGCACCATGCAATACGTGCCCTCCTCACTACCCATCACCGGTCTATCCCATTCCCCTAGCCCCCTCCCCTCTGAGGCCCTCAGTTTGCCTCTCATAGTCCGTAGTCTCTCATGTTTCATTCCCCCTTCTGATTACCCCCCCATGTTTAATTTTTAAAAATGTATTGGTTGTCTTTTCAATTTAAAATAATGTACTTCCTAATGAGCAGATGAGGATACTGAGGCCAGAGAGACAAACAAGGTCTTTTGTTGGAGGAGAGATGGCTGGCCAGGGTGACTGAGTCCGGCACCACCACTCTTCCTATGTTATCAAGCTGCCTCCTTGACAGCCCTTGTGTACCAGTGGCATTCATTCGTTTGTGCATGCATTCATTCATTCTTTACATATTGATTTGATGAGGGCTTTGTACCAGGCACTGCATTTCTCACTTACTTCTTGATGTGGGAGTGGACGTTTGGGAGGCTGCTGTTTCACTACAGAAGAGGCATGGTCAGGCGACAGTGCCTGCTTCATGACCTTTGGAAAGTTACTTCTCTCCAGGTCTCTGTTCTTCTCTAAAACGGGGATAAAGATAAAAGTCAAACCTATCAAACTTGTCATAAAACACTTCATGAATATTAGTGGTTAGAAACTCCCTAGTATTAGGGAAAAATGTAAGTTTTTATGAAACTTCCTCAAACTTTCTGGATCATAGAAATCTCGTATTTAAAAGTGCTCTTGAGTAGTTATGAATTTGGAAAACCAACTTTAGATCAACTTTGTATGGGGGGGGGAGAGTTTCCTCAAAGATCCAATTTCTGTTCCACCTCAAGGTCTTTGTGAAAACTGCTCTTTCTGGCACACATTCACTCCCCTCTTCCTGTACATCCCAACTTTGCCCCAGAAGAGCTGCTTCTCATCCTTCTTCAGAGAGGTCTTCTCTGAGAGCTCCCACCCCAGTCACCTCCTCTCAACAGAAGCTGTAGGTCTCTCTGGAGAGCATTCTTATTTTACCTTATGACTTATTGTTTTCCTACCAAGCATTTGTCACTATTCATATTATTTGTGTGCTAATTTGTTTAATGTCTTTTTCCCGCATTACTATAAACTCCCTGTAAGTAGGAACTTTGCTGTTTTAGTCATCATTATGTTCCCAGAACCTGCACTATGCTTGGCACCTAGACGGTATTCAGAAAGTGGCAGGTGGGTGGATGAACGCATGGGTGGGAAGGCTGACTCTGGAATCATAGGGCATGTAGTAGATCCCTGACTTCCTGCTAGCCTGGTAAGTTAATTTCTTAACTTCTTTGAGGCCCAGTTTCCCCATCTCTGAAAGTGGAGGTGGGTGGGGGGATGGGGTAAGTGGGTGATGTAATGAGCACTGGGTGTTATATACAACTGGTGAATCACTGAACTCTACCTCTGAAACCAATAATACATTATATGTTAATTAATTGCATTTAAATAAAATTAAAAAAAAGAAAGTGGATGCAAATGTTTCTTTAAATTGGTAAAATAATCAATGGTTGCCAGCAGCTTAATGGGGAGGGAGGGAAGGATGAATCGGGAGAGCACAGATGATTTTTAGGGCATTGAAACTATTCTGTATAAGACTGTAGTGGTGGAAGCATGTCATTATACATTATTGTCAAAACCCCCAGAATGTACAGCACAAAAAGGGACCTCTAATGTAATCTATGGACTTTAGTAAGAATAAAGTGTCCATACTAGTTCATCAGTTTAAGCAAATGTACCATACTAATGCAAAATGTTAATGATAGGGGAAATGAGGGTGGTGGATAAGAGGGAAATGGAAATTCTCTGTACCTTCTGCTCAGTTTTTCTGTAATATGAAAATTGTTAAAAAAAATCTTACAATAGCAAAATGCTTCCTTAGAGGACAGCTGTGAGGGTCAAATGCTTAGCACAGAACATATAAATCCCACTGTAAATAAGAGCTCCTTTCCTGTAAGAACAATCTTCGGAGCTTTTAGGTAATATTCAGTTACTCAGTTTTTGTGGCTAACCTTGGAGTGTCAGCATTCTCTAAACCCACATGTCTAACCAGTTTGAGAGGCCTGTGAAGGTATCTTTGTGGAAAACAAAAATGATTTTTAGATAGATTTCAAAATAAGCTGCAAAAAATTTGACATCCCTTGAAGATCCCAGCAGAAGCCTTTATTTTGCATTTGTTGTGAGGTAGCTCCCAGGGCTTCCCGTGCCAAGTGAACGGCTCAGAATCTGAGTGACAGCCTGGATCTGCATCTGTGTGCAGTGCAGACCACATGGGGCTTCAACTGACACAGCAGATGCCAAGCCAGCTCACAACAGGAGACAGGCCAGAGCAGTCCTGGCACTGATTTGTGGGTGGTTCTGAAGCCCAGGCTCCTCCAACAAGTTCTGCAATTGCCTTGCACATCCCGCTTGGAAGTGGGCCTGGAGCGTGGGTCTGCTTAGATTTTCTGTCTGTGCTACCTTAGGACAGCTCGTCCTTGTCCCATTTTCCCACAAACCCATAGACCTCCCTCTGGGATCATTTTTATTTTTTTGCTAAAAAAATTTTTTTTTAAGCTAGAGGGAAGATAGATTGCCCATAAGGAAGAAAAACCAGAAACTAGACAAAGAAACAATAAAGAGACTAAATTAAGCCTAGGGACTCAGTTTGATTTCCCCTGTGGTCATGAGCTTTGATTTCTAATCTTCCTCAATCTGGTTTCAGGTTAAAATCATAGACTCTCAGAGCTGGAGACTCACCCTGTCTGATTCCCTCTATTTCCAAAGCGGGGCTTCACAGCCTACAGGGGTGATGCTAATTGCATGGGGCAACTCAGAGTTATAATAGGAGACACTATGCCTGCCTTTGGTCCTTTGAGCTACCTGTTTCACAGCTAATCTTTTTCTAAAGAGAGCCTTTTCCACTAATAATATACTATTTTTCCCCCATAGACCTCTGGGATGGGAGGAACGAGACATGATTATTTGCCAACAGAGCGTGAACCCTAGATATATTCCTTTAGATTTATCCTTTCTATCATCTCCACTTATTTTCTTCTGATTTATGATAACAATTGCATTTTGTTAGAGGCAAGGGACCTCCCTTTGGTATATTTTAAGTGTAGTCTCTGCTAGGGATGTTGGAGAATTGTGTGAATAAATTTCTGGGTTGGCCGTATTAACAGCCTTTTACTTTAGTGATGAGAAATAGTCATGGAGACCTTGAACTGCACGGCTGAAGTCATACATATTGATGTCTAAGTATGAGCCAAGGAGTCAGACTGAAGACTCCTCAGGTCAGCAAGGACTCACATCAGAAGGCAGAAGGCATCTGCCAGGGGGCTGTTAAGGTGTGTGGGGAATAAAGTAAGGGTTGGACCATTAAGGTAGTCCACTGGACAGATTGGAGGTTTAGGCTGGGCTTCCTTAGCCACTCTTTGTCTGGTTTCCTGAGGTCTCTCACTTTCATTGATCTCAGCATCTCATCCTGCAGGATTAGCCTTAGCCTCACTCACAGATGTGCCACTGAATTCTGAGATCTGTTCTTAGGATAGCTGATGCTGGCTCTGCATGCCATTGGTATCTGTGTCTCCTTAGGCTCCGTAGGGATCAGAGTGCAGGAGGTATGACGGGAGAATGGCTTGTTGGAGGCCATGCCAAGAATGAGGAGCAGGGATGCTACTACTCATAGTTTCTGGGGTCATTGAGACAAAGATGGGGGTTCCTGAGTTACAAGATCTCCCAAGGAGCTCCGGTCCTCTGCCCTCTGAAATGCCTGCACACTGTAAGTGCTCAGGTGCCCTGTGTGACTCCAGAGGAGGTGGGATGTCTAGATGGGGTGAGGCAGGAACAGGATGGCATTGAGGAGGCTCCTGTGTGACCTTAAGCAGAGTACATAATGTGTAGGCAATGATCTTCTCGCCTGTAAGAAGAGGGGTGATGGAATGCCTTCCAGGGTTCCTTGCAGTCCGGCCGCTCAGAGCTGCTGTATTCAGCTCTGATATCAGGTTCCTCTTTTGTGCTCCTAGAACTATTCTCCCCATCAGTTATGTTGCTAAGGATGGGCCCAACCCCAACCAAACCAGCCCTTCCATCCACTTCATTTCTACAAAGTGGTCAAGTGGATGGATCCTTGCTGGTTGTTTTATGAAGATGAGACACTCTTCAGAGCTCTTTCCTGCACAGCTGGCAGGCAGCCCATTAGAAAGCTCAGATTTGTCTCCATCATGTTCCCTTTTTAAAACCTTCAAGTGACTCTTCACTGCTTATAATCTAACATCCAAGCTCCTTTGCATGATCTACATGGCCTTCCTTGACAAAATGCCAGACTACTTCTCCAGTGTCATCTCTTTCCATCTCAGCCTTGAAACTAGTGTCTTATCATTGAACTTCCTCACTTTCTTATGTGTACCTTAAAGTTTCCCACCATTTGCCTTTGCTTGCACTCTGTTTCTGTCTGTAATGCCCAGTCCTTCTCTGATCTTCCATTTCTTTCTTCAGGATAATGCTCATCATCCTTTAGAACCTAAGCCAGACATTAACTAAATCATAATAAGTAAGAGAATGAATGGAATAAGCATCAGATGTGGCATGGAATACTGTGATTTTTTGTTTGTTTTGTTTTTATGTTTTTGTTATTATGTTTAATTAGCCAGCATACAGTACATCATTAGTTTTTGATGTGGTGTTCAACGCTTCATTAGTTGCATATAACACCCAGTGCTTATCGCCACATGTGCCCTTCTTAATACCCATCCCCTGGATACCCCATCCCCCCACCACCCTCCCTTCTGTAATCCTTAGTTTGGTTTCTGGAGTATGGAGGACCACAGGGGAAGGGAAGGAAAACTGAATGGGAAGAAATCAGAGAGGGAGACAATTCTGTGATGTTCCCTTAAAATCTTTCGGAATCCATGAATTCTGAGTGAGAAGGAGATTCAAAGTGGTGGTCCCATCCTGAAGGAACCCTGGGTTGTGCCTGGGTACAGAATTTTGACTTCACGACACTGTGACTTCTTGTCTGCTGCTTGTCTGCTAAAGATCACTGAGATATTAGCTTCATCTTTCATTTCATAGGGATAATAAGACCTACAACAAAGGGTAGTTATGAGGATCAAATTGGATCATGAATGTGAAAAAGCTATGCAAATGTTAATTAAATCACTTTTGTGTGTGGTCAACAACCTGGGAAAGTTTCTGGTACATAGTGGGTGGTTAATAAATCTATAAATAGTCAGGAAATGAGTGAATGAGTAAAGCAGCCCAGAAAATTGTAGACAAATTGGGGAGAGTACCACTCTACTTCCACAACATCTATTACTACTATTGACTAATTTATTGAGTGTTCTTTATGAGCCTGGGCCCACATGTTGTGAGGCCCACAATGCATCATTAATATTTAAAAGAATCCACTCTGGGGGCCCCTGGGTGGCTCAGTTGGTTAAGCGTCCAACTCTTGGTTTCAGCTCAGGTCAGGATCTCAGGGGCCTGGGATTGAGCTCTGTGTCATGCTCCGTGTTTAGCGGGAAATCTGCTTGAGATTCTCCCTCCCCCTGTGCTCCTCCCCTTGCTGTCTCTCTCAAAATAAATAAAATCTTTCAAAGAATCCATTTTGTAGGTAGTAGTATTATAGATTATAGTAGTAGTATTATAGATTATAGGTAGTAGTATTATAGATTTAGGAATGAAGGCATATTATGTAACTATTCTGAGCCAGATTACATTATCCTCCCTGATTCTTCAACCTTTTGTAACTTTACCACATGCTTTTGTACTTCCTCCCACTAAAGGGATAAGAGTCTTTGAAGCCCCTTGATTTTGGGTTTGGGCGTGACACCAGCTTTGACTAATAGAATATGGCAGAAATGATGGTGTGCCAGTGCCCAGATGAGACCTTGGAAGACTTGTGTATTTTTGCTTGCCTTCTGGTGCTTTTACCATTGCCATGAAAATATGCCCAGATGCCGGGANGATGGTGTGCCAGTGCCCAGATGAGACCTTGGAAGACTTGTGTATTTTTGCTTGCCTTCTGGTGCTTTTACCATTGCCATGAAAATATGCCCAGATGCCGGGAAATACAGTTTGCTGATTCCAGGAGTAGAACAGGAGATGTGTGGAGCAAAACCACCTCAGAAAAGCTTTCCTGGTCAACCTGTAGGTGTCTGAGCAAGTGCTGCGGAATCAGAAGAGCCACCTGATTGAGTCCAATTCTTTTTTTTTTTTT
>NC_048226.1:86765521-86786794 GCF_002007445.2 Ailuropoda melanoleuca | reverse complement strand
GTCTTCCTCAATGATTGAGTCCAATTCTTGACTGACCCGTAGACATTCAGGTGAAGTCAGTGCTTATTGCTGAATGCCACTGAGATTTTGTGGTCATTTCTTAAGCAGCAAAAGCTAACTGGTACATTGTCCTGGGTTACAGAGTTAGGAGTTGACTAAGTCGAGATTAGAACCTGGATTTGTCTGAAACTGAAACTTCACCATTATGCCGTGGTTGAAGACCTGTGAGGGAGACCTGACCTGAGCAGTTCCTAAGGGAAGGTAATTAACAATCACTACTATTTCTGGGATGCCAGCTGTGTTATCTTACTGAATCTACATACCCATCTACGTTCTACAAGCCAAAGCAGTAGGTTATTATTTCCATTTTGTAGATGAGGCTTGGAGAGGTTAACTTTTCTTTCCAGTGTTCACATACTATAAAGTGGCAGAGCCAAGATTTATACCCAGTTTTCTCTGTCTCCAAAGCCAATGCACTCTCTGCTTCTGCTGCATTTGGGTCGGTTTTCTGGTATGTGTTTATGTGACTGTGTGTGTGTGTGTGAATGTGTGTTGGGAGGAATTTTAGGGGGAGTTCCTCCACTCTGTTTTGTGTCCTTTTCTTGTCTGACTAATTTGCCTACAAGGTGAGGATCCAGTTACCAAGACAGAGTGTGCTCCATGGCCAAGAACACAATGTGTTCTGAAATTTCTACCAAGGGAGAAGGGAGTGTTGCTTTTTTTTTTTTTTACTACATTCATGCTTTTATCAATGGCTATCATTGTTCAAGTTTTCGAAAGTCATCTTTTTTTTTTCCTGTGTGACGTTTTCTCCTTTTTCTTAGCAAATTGGCATGTGGGAAAGCGCATTGCATCTTTTAAAAGGATTTTTCAAGATGCATCACCAACACTGCCCTCCCAGCAGACTGCTCATGTTTAAGCCATTGTCAAAATATGGCATTCTGCCATTGGTGAGAATGGAACTTGTCATTTACTCCAAGGGCTATTGTGGAAATTTGTCTTGTAGTCGTATCCCAAATCAGCAAGATTTATTTTCCTCTCTTTATGACATAGTCACAGCTCTTACTTCTTTGAGTTGTTTAGATTGTGAAAACCAGCTTTTGGAGATGAGGATGATGTAAGGTGCATGACAAAGAGAAGTGCAAGAGGGTGGATGAGTTCCGTGGGAATGTATCTCTAGTAGGATCTGTAATCTAAAGGCATTTGTGGCTCAAGTAGAAATAGGCATGCCTGAAAACCACTGTCTATGGCAGAGGTCAGGAGAATAAGAGGCTCCAGGGCATTGTGGGGTATAGACTTTGGAACTAAACTGGAGTAGAATCACAGCTCTGCCATTTAGTGTACATGTGAATTTTTTCAAGGTAATTGGTTTCTTGGCATTTCAGTTTCTTTATTTACAATAAGAAGTGTTAATTGGGAATCTTTTAGCTTCAAGTGATAGAAGGCAATGTGAACTAGCTTAAGAAAAATATACCCTATCAGCCCATAATACTGATGAATCTAACTTCAGTTATGGCTTACTGCAGGTTTTACTGGCTTCAGGTATGGCTGGATTCAGGGGTTCAGAGTGTGTCATCTGAGTTCCTTTTTCCTCCATTGCTCAGCTTTGCCTACCTCTGCTTGATCTCATTCTCAGACAGGCTTTTCCTGTCTGGTGGCAAGATGGCCCCAGGATTTTCAAATTCCTCAGAGCTCATGGACTCAGAGAAACAGCAAGTGCCTTTCACAATGTGCTTGTGATCTACATATGGGAGTGACTGTGCTAGATGTCCTTTGTGTGTCCTTCCAGAGAAACCTCCCAGAAAGAGGAACCATCCTTGGCTTTGGGAGAGTGCATGGACCATGTCAATGTCTTCCTTGCCCTCTGATTTCTGGATTTGGCTGATGTGGATCCCTGGCAGGATACTGAAGGGAGGAAGGAGAGTGAGGTTGGGGTATTTATTTCCTCTGCTTCTTCCCTGAGATGTTCCTGTGGGTTGGCTGTGTCCCTCAACTGAGGGTAACACCTAGTAACTGTCTCTGCATGATGCCCTCTGCCTCCACATTCTACCCACTGCTCCTGCTTTGTGCTGCTTCAGGATTAGGAGTGGCACCAGCCCTCACAACCTCTACTCCTGGGGTACTGCTCCTTCTCATGTAGCTTTTCCACATGCTACATTTGGAAAATAGTCCTATTAACCTGTCATCACATGATTTAGAGTGTGCTCTGTTTTCTGCTGGGACGCTGACTGGTACAGTAAGCAATGGAAGTGTGGAGAGACTGAGGGTGTAAGTTAGGCATCGGTGTCCAGATGCTTCTTTTTTTAGCATGTTCCCCCACTCAGCAGTTCCTCCTCCTCACTCCCCTTTGCACTTATGTTCACTCCCATGGACAGCCTGCCTGTTGTGAAAGAGGTTAATATTTGTCTCTGGCACTCACCTGGAGGCAGCAACTGTAGTCATTGCAATCTTTTACATTTGCAAAATGTTTTGAGATTAAGGAGGCATGTTCACGTATAACCTTGGAAGAATTTATTGGCATAGGTGTTACAGTCTGTATGTTAGATGCGTGGAAACTACAGTTCAAACGGGTTAAATAGATCACCCAGGTCACAGCCAGGAGTGGTCGAACTGGACTCCAATCCTGGGTCTGTCTAATGTGTAGTGAATAAGGGGACATAATTAACGCTTGGTTATGTGTATCTTGGGAGACTTGAGATAGATAAAAGATAAAAAATCATGATCCTCCATGCAAGCAAAGCCATACTTGGTGACAGGGTATGAAATGATGGGTATAGAGAATCATAGGTGGAGCTAAATGGCCCTTCTTAAGAAAAGTGGGGAAAATAAACTCACGCTCTCTAACAAAATCTTTAATAAAATATCTATTTCTCACATGTGCATCATGGAATGGGTTTTTTTTTTAGGGACAAAGCGGAGTGTTGAGCTTCATCAATGGAATGGATGAGAAAAGTTGCCATATGGGACACCTCCCTCTGGGTTATACTTGCAAATGCAAACAGAAATTATTGCCATTGTCCCAGGAGTCTGAGGTTTGCTTTAGACATCAGAGCACCCTGTGTGATGGGAACATGAGGAAATGGCCATTTGTGAATAAGCAGCCTGCATCAGAGTGGCCATGTGCTGGGGAGGGTGAAGCCATCAATCAGGATGGTGGCTCAGCTCCTCTCACACCTGCAACAGTGACAAGGCAGTCTGCACAGAAGATGCTGTCGCCTGAGGTCTGCCCCTAAGTGCCTTTGCAAAGCTGTCTTCTAAAGAACATTCGTAGCACCCAAGACAGCCATCCTTAAACTGTTGAGCAATGACTTCTCCGAGGTTCTAATGAAAGCTTTAGAGAACCCAGCGATTCCTAAAAAAGCCTTGCAAATATTTTTCAGTAGGAATATTACATTAAGTGGTAATCAAGGACACAAAGAAACATCTGCTAGAACAGGGCTGCTGCACTGGGAATGGAGGTTTCTGAGCTTAAACCTAGAGCGGAGGGGTCCCCCGAGTGTCTCTGGATGGAAGCTTCTAGGACTTCCCAAAGCGCAGCTCTTAAAAATGTACTACCTGCGTTCTTAGTTTATGTCTCTCTAGGAGATTCATAGTGTCAGTTAACACCTTAATAGTTTTGCCCTTCCTTTTAGCTGAAAATCATTTTAAAAGAAAAATTTAAAATTTGTTTAGTGTTTGAGCATGTGGTTCGGACTGTTGTAACACAACTTCATAGAGATGTGTTTCTCACTGTTCTGGGGGCTGGGAAGTTGAAGACCAAGGGGCGGACAGATCCACTATCTGTTGAGAGTCCTTTTCCTGGTTCAGACAGCTGTCTTTCCACTGTGTCCTCACCTGGATGGAAGGCTGACCTCCTTTTTGAGGGCACAAATCTCATTCATGAGGGCTCCACCCTCATCACCTAGTCACCTCCCAGAGGCCATCACATTAAGGATTAGGTTTCAACATACGAGTTTTGGGTCAGGGAGACACAGATATTCAGTCTCTAGCAAGGACAGAGAAAATTGTCTGTTCTCTCCATGTGTATATTAAAAAGAACAATTTTCTGAGATAGACCAGTTTGGGAAATCCTAGTTTAGAAGATACGGACGTGCATTGTTCAGTGGGGGTAACCGCAAGGCACATGTGGCTATCAAGCGCCGGAAATAGGGTGAGTCTGAACCGAGATGTGCAGTGAGGATAAAATGCACATTTGTGATGAGAGAACAGAAGGCAAGGGTAGGACAAAGCAGAAGTGGACATCTCACAACCCCCCCCCCCCACAATGGGATATATGTGACATTCCTCAGGCATTCCTGGCTGCCCTAAAGCTAAGGAAAGGAAAAACAAATAGTTAACTTACAGAGATCACAATCCTGTAAGACCTGAGTCTCCCTCAGTTTACAGATGTCTTAGCAATTTACTTTTCTATCGGTAACCTAGCTTGGCAGAAGGAAGTGTAGATAAGATTAAACAATTAACCGTCCTTATAACCTGCAGCCCATTGACAGATACTTGAAGCAGGCAGAGAATAATGTTCCTCCAGGAAGTTCCCAACTATCCGCATGTTAATGCCTTGTTAGAGGGAAAAACAACATGACAATGGCAAGGCCTCTGGTAGCCTGTGAATCTTCTTTAACATATGAAAGTACTTTCTCAAAACCTCCCTTTTTCCTTACCTCCTCCAACCCTATAGTATATAATCAGCCACCCCTCACGACCCTGAGGCAGCAGCTTGTTCTACCCTATAGTATATAATCAGCCACCCCTCACGACCCTGAGGCAGCAGCTTGTTCTGCCCAGGGGTCCTATCCCCATGGTTTAATAAGCCACCATTTTGCACCAAAGATGGCTCAAGAATTCTTTCTGGGTCATGGGCTCTGGACTCCACCCCACTGAACCTCACCTATATTCCAAAACCACATCACTTAGATTTGGAAGACTTAGTATGAAAAGTAAAATTTTTCGTTAGTAATTTCTGTATTGATTACATGTTGAAATGATAGTATTTTTGATATGTTGGATTAAATAAAATATATTATCAAAGTTGTTTGCTCCTGTTTCTTTTTTAAAATGTGACTCCTGGAAAATTTCATTCACATACGTGGCTTGTATTCATGGCTCACACTGTATTTCTACTGGACAGTGCCCACACCTTGTAGCTGGAACACCCCTCTCTTTACCATGGCTGAGCCTCATTCTCGGCCTTGGCTGGTTTTGTTACTCACTGTTCCCAAGAGGAAGGGGTGCACCATGCCACACAAAGCCATAGGGGAAGCATGAGGGCTAGGTAGGAGGCAGGGGGCGTAAGGGAAATGAGAGCCAGAGCCTGTATTGTGGTTCCCCTGCAAAGAAACAGGTGAAGCAACATAAACAGGTTTAGGGTTGGCTACTTTAAATCACTTCAGTTGGCCCAGGAGTGTGGGGCTCTCTCCAGTTGTCTGGTATCTGGAAGGGGTGGGGTGCGGTGTGGGCTCTAGATCTGTGAGTTTGCATGTGAAAGGCATGCCCCTGGACCAGTCCCTTACTGTCTTCAGGAATTGGCTAGCCTTGGAAGGAGCAGTCTCTCCAGGGTCAGCGAGGCTCCAAGTTATCAAGCATTAGAAATACAGAAAATAAAAAGACAGGATCAATACACCTACTACTCTTCATACACATCTATTTTCTTTTTTAGCACTAATCTCTACCTAGTGTATTTTATATTTGTTTATTTATTGCCTCTCTCCTCCGCTGAAGTATAACCCCCTTGAGAAAGGATGTAGTGCTTGTGTGTGTTTTTACTCCTTTTCTCTCAGCACATAGAAGAGTGTGTGGCACAAGACAGGAGCTCAGTAAGTATTTTTTCAAACAAAGGCGGAATGGATGAATGAATGACCCAGGTGAGGGACTTTTTCCTACTGGACCCAGATCCTACCTCAGAGTCCTCTTCCATGGGTACCCCAGGCAGACATGACCAGTCAGGATTGGCATTCTAGATGAGGCCCGTTCACTGTGGGGCTGCAGAGAAAGCCTTCTCCCCATTGTCTCTGCAGGATGTACGCCTCCTGAAATGGACTCTTGAACACATTCACTGTGGTAGATTTTCTCTGAAGACAGCTGCCAATAGGTCCTCTCTTGCCTCTCTGCACATGTATCTCCGTCTACGTAGAAGTGGAGTCTGTTTCTGCTCTCCTAGAACCTGAGCTGGCCTGTATTTTGCTTTAACCGGTGAAATGCAGCAGAAGTGACACTGTACCAGCTCTGGGACCTGCCTTTAGGAGAGGTGGCAGCTTCTGCTTTCATGCGCTCAGAACCAGCTGCCATGCTATAAGGAAGTCCAAGTTCTATCCTCTGGGAAAAAGAGGACATGTGTAGAGAAACTGGAGACTGAAATCCCACCTACAAAGGCCAATCACCTGAAAAACTACTACAGCCCCACAGCCATCAGCCATCACTAAGGTCCAGACCTTTGAGAGAGGCCTCTGCGAGCTTCCAAACCACCACAGACATCATCAGCCTGATGTATGAGTGATGCCAGAGGGACATGGTGTGGAGCAGAAGCACTGCCAGTTAAAGCCTAGATCACAAGAAATAAACTGTGGTGGTTCTACCCCACTAAGTTTTGAAGTGGATTGTCATATGGCAAAAGATAATTGATAAACCCATCTTGTCCTATATCCTCATCCTCTGCTGATGCTCACTTTGTCCTTGGCCCAGGCAACCGGCCTGCATTGCTACCATGATAATATGACTTTCTTCCTCTCCAAGGCGGTATCTTGGTCTGTTGTGGAGGCCAGAGTCGAGGGTTTGTACCCATGGGGCCTCACCTCTGGCCCACTGCACAGTTCTGGGAAAGGCGCTAACAGAGGTAGAGACTGTCTAATGGGGTTTTGGAGTCAGGCCAACCTGAGGTTACTGCTTTGCTGCTTTCCAGCTTCTGAGCCTCAGTTTCCTCTTCTATAAACAAGGGTGGTCACCCTTCACTGGGCTTTTGTGAAGATGAGAGGTGACGCGTGTGTGTGAAGTGTCTGGCACAGAGATGGGAAACAACCAGCCCAAACAAGACTCACTCTCAACATTTCTCTGCATAAGGCTTTGTCTCACTTTTGGAAAAGCTAGGCATTTCCAGCCAAGCACAAGGAGGAGAACTAAGACCTGCATTCAGATTTGTGGGGACTTTGAACATTGCCCCCCCCCAGGAAGTTCTTTCGGAGGCTTTGTTGTAGCAACAAGCCAACAACAGCAGCCCATTCCCAGGCAGTCCTGCTCTCTGGGCCCTGCAGCAGGGCTTCTGCACAATAGGGGCCTGTCTGCTGATTGCCATGACAGTGACACATGGCTTTGAAAAGCATATCTCATTGCCCGTGGAGACTCCTTTCAAATGCTCTCCCAGGGCAGACTGTTTTGTAAGAAGACAATGAAATCCAAATTTACCAGTTACTGTATTGGGTGGTTAGGGAAGGAAACAAAAGTTCTCCAATTAATTGTTCATCTTAGGCCATTTTATTGCCTCTAATCATTGCCTTTCCCTCAATAAAACCAGTACCACAAGGAAGTGGCTCTGTGGATGCTGACATGCTAAAAGTGAGGGCTGGCTGGAATTCATGGTTAAGAAATAGGAGCTGTCAAGTTGGCTTTCCTGTTGGGAAGCTGATCAAGCCCAGGAGCCAAGGATGGGCTAGTGTAGACAGGCCTCACTTCACTAAACAGACATGGGGATTAGGAGGTGCCCAGAGTCTGTGGGTACAGGGGTGAGGCCAGACTGTTATCCCTTTAGCTCTCGTAGAGGGAGGGAAGATATCCAGCAGCTATGCATGGGAATGGCACACCAGATAATGTCTGTTCCAGTTGGCCAGGGTTCCATTCTCATTGGTTGATTGATTGGTCAATGCTGCGAGTACAGCCTCTACTGAAGGACACTGGTGGACAGAGGGTAGAACTGAATCAGATTCCTTCTACTTAGCTTTAGGACAGCAAACTGGATGTATTGTTCAGTTACTCCCATCTAGCTGGTTTTCTTGAAAGTTCCTTGGAGGGAAGCAGCCAAAGTGGTTAGAGGAATGAGCATTTTGACTGGGAACAATTATAAGAGTATTTTATTTGGTATATCTGTGATTTCCAAGTTCAAATAAGGAAAAAAAGCATTTATGAGGGTAGCAGAGGCTGTTCTTCCAACATCTAGTTTATCCTTTTCTTTCTGTGAAGAACCTCTGAATTTTTATCTTGACTCATGACTACTTCAGAATAAAGACTCCCTTGCTGCTGGGTGGGATCACCCAGGGTGCCAGCAAGAAATGATGACACATTCACGCTGGATAATGGACCAGATTAATAAAGTGACTATTTACATAGTTGTGTGTAGGAGTTTTGGAAACCCAGAGGATTATATGCAGAGAACTGGTGCTACTCCTACGTTACAAAACCTGGAGAGAGTCACCATGTGGAGAGGGATGATTGACAGGAGCCACCTCCTTTGGGAGAGGCAGTGGCTATCGTGGGGGAGGAGTGATGGTGGGAGTGGTCTGTCCTGGTAGGTGGAGCCTGTTACCATTGACATTGTTTAGAATTGTGCATGGTCATAATAAAAAGTTGACTTTTATTTGGTTTTATTATCACTTTTGTATTTTCTAAGATAATGTACCCTTTATTGTTTGCAACCTGAAGTAGACCACTCTCACTTATGCATTAGATGGAGGGATAGAGCCAACCCCTAGCCACTTGGAGGGAGCAAAGTGGGGAAATAGATCCTCTAACCTCACTGTCTTCTATCTTCTCATCTCCTGAGTATATCTCTATTGGCTACATCAGAAGAAGACAGAGGGCAAGGGAGCCCATTAATGTCATCCATTCAGGTGAACGTTCCAAAGCACAGAACAGGGTAGAAAAGGATGGGGAGTCAATGGGGTGGAGGAACAAACAGAAAATATCCAGTACTGATTGAAGCTTTGAGTGGGTTTGCAACTCTGTGAAGTATCCTTAAGGACAGAGGCGTGCCTGCTCTTCTCATCTCCATTTTCCTACTGTGAATTCAGAAGTGATGACTGGAACTGGAACAGTTAGCAGATAGCAGAACAATCAGAAGGAGCTTAGGAGGGCCTACAAATTATGGAGGCTCCACGCTTGCCTTCATTCATGTGGAAAGGAGATACATTTCCATTTTGTTTGGTCCACTGTTATTTATTTATTTATTTTTGGCCAAGATCTAACTCTACCCATTGTGATGAGTCCTTCTAGTTATTTAAAGACTTCTAAATGCTATGTGTGGATAACATAGTATGAAGCCACCGCTGTCCCCCGATTTTGGTCTCTGACGTTAATATTTGTGGAACAGAATGATCTCATCTGTATTTTCTCCAAAGGAAAGATGGAGGATTTGAAGACACTAACCCTTGGATGAGGTAGCCAGAGTCTTACCTGTGTGGGACTATGGGTTCTAGCATAAAGGAGACCCTTCGTGGGCCCAGCACTCTCATTCTTTTTCTCAGAAATTTAAGGATATATTTGATGTTTTATAGAGCTGTCATTTGCTTTGAATAGGGGAAATAAGAGAAATATGCCTGCATAGTGGAAATGCAGCTAGTTTGGGGTAGTATATCCTTTAATATTCTTTTGGCTACAAGTAACAGAATAATAAAATAAAAGTGGTTAATGCAGTTAGGTATATTTTCTCAAGTAACGAGAAATTTGGAAAAGTGGGTTTGAGGATGGCTGATTCAGACGTTCAATAATGTCAAGGCTCTGGATCAGCTTCTTTCCCCTCTTGGTAAAAAGATGCCTGACTAAACTCCAGACATCACATCTTCAAATAACAATATCAAAGTCAGGAAGGAAGGAAGGAAAAGAACATTTTCTCTTTTTTTTCTTTCTCTTAAGAAGGAACATCTCTCCTAAATTACAGCTTCCTTCATCCCTCTGCAGACTTCCTCTCAATTGTCATAGTCTAGATCTTGTCTCATGGCTACTACCTTAAACAGTCACTGGAAGAGAGAAAGGGATTAAAATGGCTGTACTAGGTCAATCAGTCATGATCCATCCATGGGCCTGGAACCATCTTCTCTGAGTATACCAGTGCCTCATACCAGTACCAAACTGGGGTCCTGTTAACAGGGGAGAATGGCTAGTATAGGCAATCACAGATGGAAGGAAGTAGAAAGAGTATTTAGAAAAGAAAGAAAAGGAAATCCAACAGATGATTGAACTGCAAAAAAGTTAAGTGGAATTTTAGGTGTAAGTTAGCTGAACAAAAGCTTAGAGTCTGGGCCGTGATTGGGGGACAGAAGGCTGATCTCCATGACTGAAAGGAACTGTTGGATAGGGACTTAGAAGAGAGGGGAATTATAAGTAGAAAAAGGAAGAGGTCAGTATTGATTCTCTGCTTTTATATCTTGTTCTTAGCAAGCTGAACTGCTATTTTACAGGAATTAACCTGTTAATGTTTGTATTTGTCAAGGCTGTGGTAGGAAAATAAGAAAATGATGGCTCATTCCAATTGGACAACTGAGGACAATTTAATACAGAGACTGTTTATAAAGATGTAAGCAGGGTTTAAGGAACCAACAAGGCATACTGTAGAATCTTAGGGCTACCATGGGTGTGGCACCATTACAACCCCAGGACTGAAGAGGCAAAGGGAGAGAATGATTACCGCAACCTGGAGAGAGATGTAAGGAAAGAGGTGCCTGATAGGAGTTGTGGCTTTTGGTAAAAGGTATATATAGCTCACAGCAGCCTGGCAGAGGGGGGTGTCAGGAGACTACATAGCCCACCCTCATTCTCTTCTATCTCTGATATGATCTCCCCACTCTTAACTTTGATTGAACAAAATCAGAAGCTGAGGGCAAGGGAACATGTTGATACAGTTTATAGAGGATTTTTTGGGACAAAGTGAAAGGGTTGAGAGTGGATCTTGAGGTGTCAATGGGAAATATAGGAGGTATTCTAATAACAAAAGTAGACACATCAATTTGGAGCAATATCTCTCTTTTAGTATGGAGAAGAAAAAAGATATGGATAGTAACAGTGGGTAGTAGTAATAGTAGTAAGTTTTTACTATGAATTTTGCTAGATGAAGCGTGAGGCTTAGAGAGCTTAAATAACATATCCAAGTTAATGCATCTTCGGATTCACATGCAAATCTGTCTGTGAGGGCTTGCTCTATTTCCATCAGAGGCTGGAGAATGACCATGGCATGGCGTTCCTGGCATTATGAATCAGTATCAGTTGCCTATAGCTGTTAAGCATGCAGGAAGAACAAGTGATCATAAGGAAGTTCTTCCCTGCTTTTGGGGGGTAATATGCTTAGGACTCTGGAACCTGGAAGGAAGCTCACCCTTCCCTCTGAGTCCTCTGGTATTCTGATAGCAAGCTTCTGTCATTGTGTATCTCATATTATGAGACTATCTTTTGATTGTTAGCGCCAATAGCCATTCTGGTGACCTCTTCAGAGGGAAGCTTTCCTCTTCGAGCATTAAGCCTGACTACAGGGATTGATCTGGTTAAGCATAAAGCACTATCATGCCTACCACTCCCCTACCCTCCTTCCAAATCTGATAGTCTTACCACATTTTCCACAGCAGTGACTTCAGGATGAGGGAATCACTGGGCTTCCAAGCAGGAAGGTATCTGGGCTCCAGGACAGGAGACTCATGGTGGCTCATGGTGGTGGCTTCATGAATCTGGGGGCTATTTATGGTTCTGTCCCTCATTCCTCCTTATTGAAAAGATATATTTTCATGTGATGTGCATACTGGTATTTTGAGAGGACCCCTCAGCTTCATCTCAGATCTGGTCCCTGAAATCATATAGTTCACGATACATTCCTTTAAAGCAGTTTGGTGTAATACAGTCATAACACTAGCTATTCTTTTTTCCCCCATAGGTACTCTATTGTATACATCATCTCATTTAATTCAAGTGATACTGAGGCTTCTAGGGGTTCAAAGTCACACAGTAGATAGTTGGTGGAGCTGGAGTTTTAAATTGGCTTGATTCAAAATCCAGCTCTCTGCTACATTTTATTCATCATGGTTTGAAGTTAGATAGGGATGGATTTGATACCCAATTCATACATATGCAAGCTGTGGGATCTCCAGAAAATTATTATTTCTAGGTCTCAATTTCTCTATCTCAAAATTGGGAGCTGGGTAAAGAGGAAACAACACAGAGTAGACAGGCTGGGTAAACTTGATCTATTTTAGAAGGTTTCTAAAATTAGTCCTGGAAGGTGAGAATGATTTCAGAGTCTTTCCTAGGTGGATAGCACCATGATCAGATTCTCTCGTGATGGGGCAGGGGTTGGGTAGAATACTGACACTGGGGAAGAAGTCCTGGATTTGAAATAATAAGAGTGGATTTTGTTAACCACTTATTAACTGAGTGAGCTTGTGCAAGACTCTTAACCTCTCTAATGCACACTAAGACTGTGTCTTTATCTGTAACATATAAATCTATTCTATAAACCTACACAATATTGTTGAGAGTCTCAATTGATTAAATGATAAAATGTCATGTTATAAATTATTATATGCTAATCATGTCATTTGTTATGTTATCATCATTGTTTTTGCCATGAAGAAACTGAATCTCTACAGGCAGAACTAATTTCTGACTAGGGAAGTGTGTTTCTTTTTTCTTTACCTGGTGGTTACATTTATACTGAATTATATAGAAGTGTTTGACTTTGATACATTGCCATTTTTTAAGAAGATTTATTTATTTGTTTTATAGAGAGAGTGTGGGGGGAGGGAGAGAGAATCCTTAAGCAGACTCCCACTGAGCAGGGAGCCCAATGCAGGGCCTGAACCCCAGGACCCTGAGATCATGACCTGAGCTGAAATCAAGAGTCGCCTGCTTAACTGACTGAGCCACCCAGGTGCCCTAATACATTACTATTTGACCGCCTTATTTGCCTTTTAAAATTTTTAAGATAGGATCCAGTGAAGAGATAGCTATCAAAGAACATTTAAATGACAATATAATTAAAAATAATTTTTATAAATTTGTGTGAAACATAAGCAAATAAAAGATATTGATAAATAAATAGATTGCTTTAATCTATTACATATGTCACATAGAGGCAAGTATATCTGTAATCAACTGATTTAATTCTTCCCTGAGCTTGGATTTTCCCCTTTTCAGTATAACTGTTTGAGCCTTGTTAGTGTGGTTGATAGTGAACAGGTGTTGGAGGGGAACCATAGGGAAGATGATACAAGCCATGGAAATCCACAGTGAAGGAGGGTCTTAGGGTAGTCATTTCTTTATCTCAGTCTGAGCATCACTGAAGCTTGATTTCATAGACAAGGAAAATGAGGCAAAGACATAATCTGAGCTCTATTATGTTGCCTAGAACCAGAAGCCCCAAGAGCTCATCTGTGTATTTTTCACCAGGCAAATCAGACTCCTGGACATTCTAGAGAAAGTCAGCTGTGCCTATGCCATATAAATATAGCCAAATAAACAAAACCAATGATGAATTTTTAAGAGAGTAATTATAGGTCTTTGAGGTGACTTTACAAACTACAACTTTCATTGCTTGCCCCAAATGTATCTTTTGGTGTCTCTGTTAGATAGAACACAGGCCTAGATGGGTGAATCATTTCTCCTCTTTTCATATTTCAGGAACACGAGAAATATACTTTGAAAAGCCACTATCAGAAATTAAAAAGCCACTTCTCAAGGTAGGATCCGTGCAATATTAAAATTATCTTGTATTTTTGTCCTTAGAATTACTATGCTTGGTTTTAAGTATGTTACAGACCAGAATAAAGACCATTAAGCCATCCCAGGAGATTTCGGAAGTATTTGCAAAATATCCTTTAAGATATGTTGTGTCTTCAATGGATTTATATCTTGAAGGAGGAGTAGTCAATCTATCTGATTTGCTTTATTCTCATCCATGGTTTTAATGATCAGACAAAGAAGAAACAGAGGGAAAATCTATTTAGAGGCTTTTGGGGTTTGCTAACCCAGGCCGGAAAGTACCCAAACCTCCCCCAGTTCTTTAATTTAAATTGAATGTTCTCTTTTTGTTACAAAATTAGATGTAAAACTTTCCCAAGTAAGGGAGGAGCCCAAATAAAGTTTAAATTAAGTTCATGTAAGTTTTAACACTTCACTGCCGTACCTGTCAGATCCTCACAGATGAGATTTCAGGTTTGTTCCAAGTTCAAAGCAGGGGCTATGGACAAATCCTGTCCACTTCACACCGATAAAAATAGGGAGTAGTGGCTGGTTGATGATCGATCACTTTTTATTAAAAAAATTTTTTTTTGGAACTGACTGAATGCAAGTTGGTCTTAGCCAAATCGAAGCTGTGTTTTCCTTTGAAAGCTGTAACAGAATTCAAAAACACATGGAAAATTTTTGAAACAATGGGATGCTGTAAGGAATTGTTTGGTAGATTGGTTTGCTCTCTCATTCTCTCGTTCATTTGTTAATTCATGGCACTGTGATGAAGTTAAAAGTATAAACTTTGTAAGCATCTATCCAAATTTGAGACCCTAACTTTGCTAAATATGGGGCCTTATTTAGAATGAGCAAAACTCTTTGAGCCTGTTTTCTGAGTGGTAAAATGGAGATAATTATAGTGATACCTACTTCATAGTTTGTTTAGCAGGTGAAGTGAGTTCCAAGCATAAAGTTAGTGCTCAGTAAACAAGAAGTTAAAAAGTCCACCCACCCATCCATCCATCTATCCATCCATCCATCCATCCATCCTCATATCTGTCAACTGTTTTCTGAAAACCTCCATGGGCCTGACCCTAATCTAGGTACTAGGGATATGGTGCTCCATGTTCAGGTCTTTCAGTCTAGTAGTATATAGACAATAATAATACAGCATGGTTAGTGGTATGACGAACATTAAGTAGAGAAAAAGCTCTTCTAATTCACCTGGGGCAGATAGTGGTGACCTCCTCTCTCCTCCTGGGTGAAGAGAGACCTGTAAGCTGTGTTCACAGGAGTACCTAAGATTAGGAGTGGAGACTTATTTTGACTTAATACGAGGGAGGTCTTTCTGGTAGAGATGCTGGAAGATAGAATAGCAGGCCATGGAAAGCAATGGTTCTTGTCACTAGAAGAGGACAATCTAGCAAAAGCTGGGAGGTCAATTTTTGCAGAGATGTTTCAGAGGGGTCTCAAGCACTTGAATAAGAGATTGAGTAGATGACTTTCAAAATACAATTCTGAGAATCTGTGATTCTTAAGGGATCTGGAAGGGCTTAGATGATGTTCCTGAGGTGGGTAAATCAGAATGAGGCCTGGCTAGTCTGGGCAGTGTAGCCGCCTTGGTAATCAAGAGTGACCATGATGATGACATATTCATGCTGTGATGTAGCTAGTTTTAATTTATTTTTATTTTGAAGAATAATATAAGATCCATGGATGCATTTTCATTATAGGAAAATTAAAATACTATCAAAGCATATAGAGTAAAAGTAAAGTCTTCTTTCTACTGTCCCCCTTGCCCCTCTTTCTGCCCCACCCTCCATTTCATAGGGCTCCCCCACTTTAATTCCACCCATGGAGACAGTGACTCCACCTTTCATTCCTCATCCTTCCATCCTTCTCTTCACTAATTTCTGTGCCTATATGTGTTCCTATATATTTAGTTTTTCAAAAGCCATGAATGGGATCGTACTATAAATACTATTCATTCATTTTTTTATTTAGCACCAATTGTGAAAGTACATATAAATGAACATTGGGTGATACATATAAATAAATGCTCTTCATTTTAAAAGCCACTTTCTTTTCAAGGCTGCGTTGTGTTCTATAGCATAGCTATAACATGATGGTAAGATGACTTACAGGCATTTCCATTGTATTCACCTTGTTGCTATTATAAACAGTGCTGCAGTGGACAGCCTTATGGATACATCTATGTGCCCAAGTGCAAGTATTTTGGTGGGATAGCTTTCGCAGGTTTTCTGAAGTAGAATTGCTCAACTAACAGGATGCACCTTGTAAATTCTGATGAATTACATCAGCCCTCTTCCAGAATATTGAACCAGTTTCTATTTTCACCAGCAATGAAAGAAAGTGACCATTTCATCACACTGTTTGTGAAATAATTTTGAAGAAAACCAGAATATGTCACTCCAAAATATGCCTCTTTGACATAAAAATTAGTTGGAGCTGAGGGCAATTAGGAAGGAGCAGTGCTTGCTTTGGCAAACACATAAACTAAAATTGGAATAACACAGTGAAGATCAGCATGGCCCTGGCGCAAGGATGACACACAAATTCGTGAAGCATTAAAAAAAAAAAAAGAAAAAAAAGGAAGGAGCAGAGCTCCCCTTTGTCTGCCTAGAGGCAGGATACAAACTCTCCTTTCATAAGACACAGAGTCCTATCAGTTCAGAGACGGAAGCAGAGGAATCTGCAAACAAACCTTACTCCATTAGTTTCCTCCATATATTTACCTTCTCGAAGTTCACCTCCTGCAGCGGCCTAAAACTCGGGCCGGTCATTTCTCTTCAAAGTATTGTCTTTAGTCGAAGATGCTATAGAAGCTGAAATCCTGGGCTGCCCCTTTGAGTACCTCTAAGTTTCTCCTGTGAGATGTGCTCTGCATGTGTTTATAAACTGGTTTTCTCTTATTAATTTGTCTTTTTGTTAAAGAGCCCCAACTTGACATGAAAAGCCTACAGCAAATATCATTCTCAATGGGGGAAGAGCTGGAAGCCTTTCCCTTAAGATCAGGAACATGACAAGGATGCCCACTCTTGCCACTATTATTCAACATAGTACTAGAAGTCCTTGCAACAGCAATCAGACAACAAAAAGGGATAAAGGTATCCAAATCGGCAAAGAAGAAGTCAAAATGTCTCTCTTCGCAGATGACAGGATACTCTATATGGAAAACCCAAAAGAATCCACTCCCAAACTTTTAGAAGCTATAGAGCAATTCAGTAATGTGGCGGGATACAAAATCAATGCTCAGAAATCAGTTGCATTTCTATACACGAATAATGAGACTGAAGAAAGAGAAATTAGGGAATCCATCCCATTTACGATAGCACCAAAAACCATACGTTACCTTGGAATTAACTTAACCAGAGACGTAAAGGACCTATATGCTAGAAACTATAGATCACTTTTGAAAGATATTGAGGAAGACATAAAAAGATGGAAAAATATTCCATGCTCATGGATTGGAAGAATTAACATAGTTAAAATGTCCATACTACCCAGAGCAATCTACACTTTCAATGCTATCCCGATCAAAATACCGAGGACATTTTTCAAAGAACTGGAACAAATAGTCCTTAAATTTGTATGGAACCAGAAAAGGCCCCGAATCTCCAAGGAACTGTTGAAAAGGAAAAACAAAGCTGGGGGCATCACAATGCCGGATTTCGAGCTGTACTACAAAGCTGTGATCACAAAGACAGCATGGTACTGGCACAAAAACAGACACATCGACCAATGGAACAGAATAGAGAACCCAGAAATGGACCCTCGGCTCTTTGGGCAACTAATCTTTGATAAAGCAGGAAAAAACATCCGGTGGAAAAAAGACAGTCTCTTCAATAAATGGTGCTGGGAAAATTGGACAGCTACATGCAAAAGAATGAAACTTGACCACTCTCTCACACCATACACAAAAATAAACTCCAAATGGATGAAAGACCTCAATGTGAGACAGGAATCCATCAAAATTCTAGAGGAGAACATAGGCAACAACTTCTATGACATCGGCCAGAGCAACCTTTTTCACGACACATCTCCAAAGGCAAGAGAAATAAAAGATAAAATGAACTTATGGGACTTTATCAGGATAAAGAGCTTCTGCACAGCCAAGGAAACAGTCAAAAAAACTAAGAGACAGCCCACGGAATGGGAGAATATATTTGCAAAGGACACCACAGATAAAGGACTGGTATCCAAGATCTACAAAGAACTTCTCAAACTCAATACACGAGAAACAAATAAACAAATCATAAAATGGGCAGAAGATATGAACAGACACTTTTCCAATGAAGACATACAAATGGCTAACAGACACATGAAAAAATGTTCAAAATCATTAGCCATCAGGGAAATTCAAATCAAAACCACACTGAGATACCACCTTACGCCAGTTAGAATGGCAAAGATAGACAAGGCAAGAAACAACAATTGTTGGAGAGGATGTGGAGAAAGGGGATCCCTCCTACATTGTTGGTGGGAATGCAAGTTGGTACAGCCACTCTGGAAAACAGTGTGGAGGTCCCTTAAAAAGTTAAAAATTGAACTACCCTATGACCCAGCCATTGCACTACTGGGTGTTTACCCCAAAGATACAGACGTAGTAAAGAGAAGGGCCATATGCACCCCAATGTTCATAGCTGCATTGTCCACAATAGCCAAATCATGGAAGGAGCCGAGATGCCCTTCAACAGATGACTGGATTAAGAAGCTGTGGTCCATATATACAATGGAATATTACTCAGCTATCAGAAAGAACGAATTCTCAACATTTGCTGCAACATGGACGGCACTGGAGGAGATAATGCTAAGTGAAATAAGTCAAGCAGAGAAAGACAATTATCATATGATTTCTCTCATCTATGGAACATAAGACCTAGAAAGATCGGTAGGAGAAGAAAGGGATAAAGAAAGGGGGGGTAATCAGAAGGGGGGATGAAGCATGAGAGACTATGGACTCTGAGAAACAAACTGAGGGCTTCAGAGGGGAGGGGGGTGGGGGAATGGGATAGACTGGTGATGGGCAGTAAGGAGGGCACGTATTGCATGGTGCACTGGGTGTTATACGCAACTAATGAAGCATCAAACTTTACATCGGAATCCGGGGATGTACTGTATGGTGATTAACATAATATAATAAAAAAATATTAAAAAAAAAAGAGCCCCAACTTGAAAACTTAAGATGTCCTACAATATATTAAGAATCTTTTATTTTTTTGTCCATCTATTAGGTAAAAATGTATTCTAGTTGTTTTAATTTAAATTTGTATGATTACCAATAAGGCTGATCATTTTTTAATATAGTACCTGGCAGCTGGTACATCATCTGTGAATTACCTCTTTATATAGTTTGTCTATAAATATGCATGAGAAACACTTTATTATGGATATTAATCTCTTTTATGTGTATGCATATGTGACAAGTACTTTAGTACGATGAATTACAAGTACATTTTATTTTTTTCCTATGACTTCTGGATTGCAAATGTTGATTTTTAAAAAGGATTTATTTATTTATTTTAGAAAGAGTGAGAGTGAATGTGGGTGAGCAGGGGGAGGGGCAGAGGGATTGGGAGAGAGAGTCTGAAGCAGACTCTGCACTGAACAAGGAGCCCGACTCTGGCTCGATCTCAAATCTCTGAGATCAGAACCTGAGCCAAAACCAAGAGTTGGATGCTTAACCGACTGTGCCACCCAAGCACCCCAAGAATGTTGATTTTTAATGCGTGCAATAACTATTATGCCATCGCTGAACTAAGAGGTCAATACATGCATAAGGAAATAGAACACATCATGATGTTCTTTGTTTTTCGTCTCCTTTTCTGCCACTTTCCTTCATTATTTTTTGGTTTTAAGTTTCAGGGCGCCACATCCCTTCTGCAAATGCTCTGGTTTATGAACTTCTCTGATTCACTGCACAGGCTCTTTCCCCCTCAGGAGTATCTTTCTCATATCCCAACCTTGAGAATTTCTACTCCTCCCCTCGAACCCCAGTCACATGGCACTTCCTTGGGTATGAACTTCCATAGCCACTCTAGAAAGTGGAGAAGAGAAATAATCCCCTCATTTGGTTGCTAGGGTTACATTACACTAAACAGGTAAAGTAGGATGCTGGGGTCATGGAAGTTTCTCAGTAATTGTGTGTTGCCTCTCACCTAGTACCTACTGCACCAAAAACTGTATCATTGCTTACGTATGTCGCCCAGTTTTCTGCTTCATTGTGAATTCCTGGTGTACTGAGTTGTGTTTTTCTTCTTCAGCCTGCCTCGGGCACTCAATATGCATGCAGAGTTTTCTCATTGAGATGGATTGGTATCGGTTGGGCACATTGGCATATATGGGCTTTGTCCGACAAAGAAAAGTAATGCATTTCCTCTTCTTTTTTCCCTTTTTTCAAATATGAGCTACTATCATATTTAGAGAAAATATTTTGGTTGAAAGTATTCAGTTAATCTCAAGCACCTGGAAGTCTCTGTTACCATTTCTTCCTTTACTTAATTCCTATTGTGTGATTTTGTCTAACTGTCAAATTTTGGAGTGCGTGCACTTTTGTAACTGCTCTAAGTTCATTAGTATACTTTTTAAATATAGAAATTGAAAGATGGGTAATACCTGACGGTTTCAGTTTATATTATTATTTATTTTTATCTCAGATAATTTTATTATGGTGTCACTTACTTGGAGAACAAATAATAGCAAAAATATAAAATAGAAATGGAAAATTAACCACCCCTCAAACCTCACTGCCAAAGGCATGGCAATACTACAAACATGCATACTTCATGGGATGTTATAATTGAACTTCAGATCTGGTTCTGAGCTTTCTGCAGCTAAGATACAAAAGAGAAACAAAATTATTTACAAGATGTTTATTGTCTTAAACTATCCCTTTTACTGGTCCTTTCTTTAAATGCCTGTCCTTACTGGCAAATCCATGCTGTCTATAAGCATTTAATCTCAGCTTGTTTTCTGTGTGTTGGCCACATACCATCAACCAGATTGCAAGCTTTTCAAGGATAAGGACCTGCCTTTGCTTTTTTGGAATCACCTAGGGTAAGTGATTGGCAAACTGACATTGAAGGATTAGTGCCAAAATGGTAAAATTTGGCAAACTCTCAGAAGTATACGATTTAAATAGAGGAATGGGGCAGGGAAGAGCAGTGTGCCTGATCTGAAACTGAGGTCTGTGTGACCCACGTATTTCTAACCATTTCATGAGCTAGCTCTGCAGTGTTTCCAAAGCTTGACTCATGTCAGGCAATCAGAATGGCGAAGGTTCCAGAGCTTGGTTTTTAGACTATGATGTTGTTTTTTTTTAATTGCAGTGCTGGTCTTTTTGCTTTAGATTTTGGGGCTGAAAGAGTAAGTCACCCTATGCGTGGTTGTTATCGGTGAGGTTTACTTGACAACCTGAGTTGCTACAATGGCCACCATTTGATAAGGCAGAGGCTTTTCCTTCACACTGCCTTTCTTTTCTCTAAGATTTATTCTATAAAAAACGCCATGTGGTCTTAATCAGCTTTTCTCCCTTGCACCTTTGGTTTAATAGGCTTCTGGCTTTTGGGTGTGCCTGAAACATTGATTTTTCCCCCACCCCGACATTAAAAAACATGCATATAAAAT
>NC_048226.1:86750980-86762040 GCF_002007445.2 Ailuropoda melanoleuca | reverse complement strand
ATTGCATGGTGCACTGGGTGTTATACGCAACTAATGAAGCATCAAACTTTACATCGGAATCCGGGGATGTACTGTATGGTGATTAACATAATATAATAAAAAAATATTAAAAAAAAAAGAGCCCCAACTTGAAAACTTAAGATGTCCTACAATATATTAAGAATCTTTTATTTTTTTGTCCATCTATTAGGTAAAAATGTATTCTAGTTGTTTTAATTTAAATTTGTATGATTACCAATAAGGCTGATCATTTTTTAATATAGTACCTGGCAGCTGGTACATCATCTGTGAATTACCTCTTTATATAGTTTGTCTATAAATATGCATGAGAAACACTTTATTATGGATATTAATCTCTTTTATGTGTATGCATATGTGACAAGTACTTTAGTACGATGAATTACAAGTACATTTTATTTTTTTCCTATGACTTCTGGATTGCAAATGTTGATTTTTAAAAAGGATTTATTTATTTATTTTAGAAAGAGTGAGAGTGAATGTGGGTGAGCAGGGGGAGGGGCAGAGGGATTGGGAGAGAGAGTCTGAAGCAGACTCTGCACTGAACAAGGAGCCCGACTCTGGCTCGATCTCAAATCTCTGAGATCAGAACCTGAGCCAAAACCAAGAGTTGGATGCTTAACCGACTGTGCCACCCAAGCACCCCAAGAATGTTGATTTTTAATGCGTGCAATAACTATTATGCCATCGCTGAACTAAGAGGTCAATACATGCATAAGGAAATAGAACACATCATGATGTTCTTTGTTTTTCGTCTCCTTTTCTGCCACTTTCCTTCATTATTTTTTGGTTTTAAGTTTCAGGGCGCCACATCCCTTCTGCAAATGCTCTGGTTTATGAACTTCTCTGATTCACTGCACAGGCTCTTTCCCCCTCAGGAGTATCTTTCTCATATCCCAACCTTGAGAATTTCTACTCCTCCCCTCGAACCCCAGTCACATGGCACTTCCTTGGGTATGAACTTCCATAGCCACTCTAGAAAGTGGAGAAGAGAAATAATCCCCTCATTTGGTTGCTAGGGTTACATTACACTAAACAGGTAAAGTAGGATGCTGGGGTCATGGAAGTTTCTCAGTAATTGTGTGTTGCCTCTCACCTAGTACCTACTGCACCAAAAACTGTATCATTGCTTACGTATGTCGCCCAGTTTTCTGCTTCATTGTGAATTCCTGGTGTACTGAGTTGTGTTTTTCTTCTTCAGCCTGCCTCGGGCACTCAATATGCATGCAGAGTTTTCTCATTGAGATGGATTGGTATCGGTTGGGCACATTGGCATATATGGGCTTTGTCCGACAAAGAAAAGTAATGCATTTCCTCTTCTTTTTTCCCTTTTTTCAAATATGAGCTACTATCATATTTAGAGAAAATATTTTGGTTGAAAGTATTCAGTTAATCTCAAGCACCTGGAAGTCTCTGTTACCATTGCTTCCTTTACTTAATTCCTATTGTGTGATTTTGTCTAACTGTCAAATTTTGGAGTGCGTGCACTTTTGTAAGCTGCTCTAAGTTCATTAGTATACTTTTTAAACATAGAAATTGAAAGATGGGTAATACCTGACGGTTTCAGTTTATATTATTATTTATTTTTATCTCAGATAATTTTATTATGGTGTCACTTACTTGGAGAACAAATAATAGCAAAAATATAAAATAGAAATGGAAAATTAACCACCCCTCAAACCTCACTGCCAAAGGCATGGCAATACTACAAACATGCATACTTCATGGGATGTTATAATTGAACTTCAGATCTGGTTCTGAGCTTTCTGCAGCTAAGATACAAAAGAGAAACAAAATTATTTACAAGATGTTTATTGTCTTAAACTATCCCTTTTACTGGTCCTTTCTTTAAATGCCTGTCCTTACTGGCAAATCCATGCTGTCTATAAGCATTTAATCTCAGCTTGTTTTCTGTGTGTTGGCCACATACCATCAACCAGATTGCAAGCTTTTCAAGGATAAGGACCTGCCTTTGCTTTTTTGGAATCACCTAGGGTAAGTGATTGGCAAACTGACATTGAAGGATTAGTGCCAAAATGGTAAAATTTGGCAAACTCTCAGAAGTATACGATTTAAATAGAGGATGGGGGCAGGGAAGAGCAGTGTGCCTGATCTGAAACTGAGGTCTGTGTGACCCACGTATTTCTAACCATTTCATGAGCTAGCTCTGCAGTGTTTCCAAAGCTTGACTCATGTCAGGCAATCAGAATGGCGAAGGTTCCAGAGCTTGGTTTTTAGACTATGATGTTGTTTTTTTTTAATTGCAGTGCTGGTCTTTTTGCTTTAGATTTTGGGGCTGAAAGAGTAAGTCACCCTATGCGTGGTTGTTATCGGTGAGGTTTACTTGACAACCTGAGTTGCTACAATGGCCACCATTTGATAAGGCAGAGGCTTTTCCTTCACACTGCCTTTCTTTTCTCTAAGATTTATTCTATAAAAAACGCCATGTGGTCTTAATCAGCTTTTCTCCCTTGCACCTTTGGTTTAATAGGCTTCTGGCTTTTGGGTGTGCCTGAAACATTGATTTTTCCCCCACCCCGACATTAAAAAACATGCATATAAAATATAAAATTAAATAAAGACCGAGAATTAATATCCTGTTTTTTGAGACGTAGTGACTAATTAGAATGACACAGGCCTGTGGGGGGTTTAATGTATCTAATCTTTAGCAGGTGTGTTTGCTACCAGCTGACAACATCTTTCTCAGATGGAAGGTAGAGTCAAAAAGTGCTGGAATATAGAATCAAGATTCAAACCCATATCTAGGCTTTTAATTACTTTATCTCAGTGATACATATTATTAGAAGAAAATATTTTTTTTCTATAGACAGGGAATTTTTGTTTCTTCTTAGATTGAAGTAGAACTTATAGCACAGTTCAGACAAATTCTCCAGCTTGGATTCAGTTCCCTCTAAATTGATTGTTAAGACTGCTGTTTTGGCTTGCAGTCTCGTTCCTGGGATTATAAAGTAGGCTTATCTTTATACATCACGCTTTTGCCTAAACAGGTCCATGGATCAAAACATAATCAGCGTAGGGGTGCCTGGGTGGGTCAGTGGGTTGGGCATCTGCCTTCAGCTCAGGTCATGATCCCAGGGTTCTGGGATCGAGTCCTGCATCAGTCTCCCTGCTCAGTGGAGAGCCTACTTCTCCCTCTCCCTCTGCTGTTCCCCCTGCTTGTGTGCTCTTTCTCTCTGTTAAATAAACAAATAAATAAAATCTTAAAAAAAAGAGACATCATCAGCATATAAATTATTTGACTTCCGAAACTGTCTCTAGATTTTTTAATCTTCCAGATCTCTTCATGTGTGATAAAATGAAGCTCAAGAGTCATGTAAATGCAAATGACTGCATCTCCACGAGAGGGGCAGTGGGCACTATAGCATGCTGAAGTAGGCAGTGTCCCAGGAAGTGTGGATCAGAACAGAGCATGGGAAATACCCAGGTCATTGTGGTGTTGGTAGGTGGGGCTCAGCCCCCTTTAAACCTTTCCTGGGAGTGCCCCCTACCAAGCCAATAAAGAACCTTTGACAAGATTGAGGACTATACGTTGTCCCAGCAGAGTCAACTCACAAGGCTCTTTGAGCAGCCCAGAATGAGGAATGGGACTTGTAATTAGCAGGCTGGGAAAGGCTGCTGCTAATACCTATTAGTTGTAACCTTGAAATATAGCTGGGGCCAGAGCTGGTCTGATGATTTCTGGGAATAGGTTTTGACAGAGACAGCTTGTTCTTTCTGAATCCCCTTAGGCTGTGCAGTCTTTGCTTGGAGAAGTTTGGTGGAAAGGACTTTCACTGTACATTTCCTTAGATTTAGGAAGCTAGGGTTTAGGGAGCTAGGGAGGAGAAAATCATCTATAGTGATGGGGAAAACCTTTTATGGAGTCAAGGCTATTCAAATATTTTTTTTAAAGACTTTATTTATTTATTTGACACAGAGAGAGAGACAGCCAGCGAGAGAGGGAGCACAAGCAGGGGGAGTGGGAGAGGAAGAAGCAGGCTCCCAGTGGAGGAGCCTGATGTGGGGCTCGATCCCACAACACTGGGATCACGCCCTGAGCCGAAGGCAGATGCTTAACGACTGTGCCACCCCGGTGCCCCTCAAATTTTTTTTAATGGAAGTATTCATGGTTTAATTTTTTTTCTGAGAAATAATATGATAAAAACAATGTATTGTTTAGGGATTGCTGCGTGCCAAGTACTTTTCAAAAATGCTTTAAATATATTAATTAAATGTTAACAGCCCTATGAGGTAGTTAGTATTATTCCCATTTCACAGATAAGGGAACGGGCATAGAGAAGTTAAGTAATAATTTGTATTAATTTTAATGTTTAGCCATCTCTCAACATAATATTTACATTTCCTGATTTGTTCATAAGCCACCAAGGCAGATAATAGTCTCATTTGCTCTTTCTCTCTTTATTATACCTTGGGTCCCAAATCAATCTGATTGATTACTTCATAGAGATGATATTGGCATTTTGGGATAGACTACTTTTCATTTCATGGGATGGTCCACTGAAGGGTATCAGGATATGCTACCCCAAATTGTGCCTTTGAACACAGAGATCATTTTGTGCAAGGGGCCACTGAGAACCAGCAGGTTCAGGAAAAGCTCTTTACCTCCCTCTAACTGCTTAAAAATAGAGTATAAATTTCAGCTGAGAAAATTTAAAGATATTATTGGTTTTATTCAACTATTCATGAGCCAGGCAGCATCACATCTAGCAAGCATCTAGCAAACATGTAGCAAACGAGGCTTTAAAGAGTTGAACAAAATGGAAGACTTATGGGCAGAAGGAGGCAGGACAAGGAGGTTGGTTATTCTAGCAAAGTGCTGATTGTTTCAGGCAAGGTCACCTTTCTTTGGGGGATTACCTCATGGTGCTGTGGAAGTGATTGCAGAATGACTGGTTAAGTTTGCATTCCTGGGAGAGGCTGAAATTGCAATTAGGTTTTGTATTAAGTCTTAGTTTGTTGACACGGGCTTAGCACAAGTGACTTCATTTTCGATCTGTTGCCTTTCTCTCTCTCAACAGTATGTACATACTTAAAACTTTTTTTTTCTTGTTAACCTGCCTTTTTTCAGTTTGATTTGTGGGCCTCCCCTTGAACCTAAGAGGGTGGAAGGAAAATGATGTTTACTCACCTACATCACCTGCTGTAGGGCATTTAGAGCCCTTGGCACTCACCCTCTGCATGCCAATAGTACATTTTTCCTGGTCTTTAATGACAACCAGCCCCCTTCCTACATATCCAAAAGCCCCCAGGTGGGTAATTTCACCTCTAGTTGAGAACCACTGATGAATTTTCTATGTATTTACTTTCTAGACATGTCTTGTAGTTGTTTTTAAACATTGTAAAATGTTAGCAACAGGATAAGAATTATTATAGCTCCTTTGTTGGTATGTATAGGTAATATTCATCATTGTGTCTTATCTGAACAATTCTTTGTTCTTGAATCTAGATTCTAGAGTCTCTTTTGTCAGCCTTAGCTTCAGGGATTGGGCTCCAAGAAAAACTGAAAAAGTGTTTACAACTAGGGTCAATTTACTGCTCTCACTGTTTATACTCAAAACTACTAAATCCCCAACTTTTCCCCAAATTTTGACTATACCCAACTTCAATTTCCATGTCTAATCTTTTATAGAATTTTCATTCTGCTTGATTGTATTTAATAATTGGATTTTGATGACCATGTTTGATTTCTGGCTTAGCTCATCTCTTTGTTCTTGCAGCCACCATGTCACAAATGAGCATTTCTGTTCTAAGACTCTGATTCTGTAACTGTGTCCCAACTTTGGTCTTTGAATTGGGGTTTTCTCTCTTTGGAATATAGACCCCTAGAGGAACCCCCTGGATGCTCCAAGTCTTCATCTAAATAGAGTCAGTACAGACTCATGGTGCTCTTAGATGCAGCCTAATGAATTGCCTTTGTTAAAGAAGAGAGCCTAGTGGCTCATATCAACATCCCATTAGGCATTTTTTTATGTTAATAGAATTTACTTCCTAACCAGAAGTGTGTACAGTAATTTCTCTTCCTTTTTAAAATGTTTTAAATTGCAGATGTGAAGAAACAATCCCAGTGGGAGACTATCAGCTGCCCCATGTTTTCTCCACATAAACCGTCCTTTTCCTTATTTTGATATTTCATCTCTTACCTTCTAGGAGTAGTAGTCTTAGAATCATAGAATGCCAGGGTTAAAGCAGCTCAGCAGTTACCTAATTCAGTATCCCTTCAACTGCTGAATCCTAGCATTTCCCTTTGACTCTTCCTATATATTACATCTCTCTGCTGAAATTCCCCTTATATTCATGCATGTTGTCTACCTTTTCTACTATTTTCTTTAACATATTAGTGGTAATTATTTTGAAGTTCCTGCCTGAGAGTTCTAACATCTGAGTCTTCTGAGTCTGGTTATGTTGATTGCTTTATCTCTTGACAGTGGCATTTTGTTTTGTTTTGTTTGTTTGTTTCTTTTTGTTTTTAATGTGTCTCATCACTTTGATTCATTGCTGCACATCATGTACGAGGTACAGAGACTGAGGTAGATAACATTTATGCTCAGAAATGGATATGCCTCTTTTTCTATCAGGCTGTTATTGTGCATGGGGTTGAGCTGGCCTAGTGAGATGTTGAGCTAAATTTGGGTTTGTGTTGCTACTGTTAACCTTTAGTGCTCCAGAACTTAAAATTATTCTAGTAATTAAATTATCCAGTAACTAATCACTCCCATTAGCGAGGGGGATAAAAGGAACTTTTTTTCTGACAAACACTTTGACCAGAGTTTTATAAATTGTAGAAAAAATTGTATTATGATGATGCATTTGCACACTGGTTTCCTGAAAATAGATTGATTTGATTTTATCACCCTTACATTGACATTTATAGTTACAGTCTTGATACACAGCCAAACCACAAGTCGAGATTTGGAGAAATAAGTATGGGGCTATAAAGACGGGTCATCTAATAGGATAGTAAATCAAACACTGACTCCGTGGCTGGTTGACTTGTACTAAATGAATGAGAAAAGTAATGAGTTGTAGGTTGTTTTTCCTAAGGTTGACATAAACCTCCTTTTCTCTTTCCTTAAATTTGATTCTTTTGGCTACCAGCCCAGTATAAACTGTTGTCAGAGCCTCTATGAGTCAGTGATTTTTAGCTCTACAATGTACTCTTCATCTTCAGGACATCCTTATGCTTGAACTCACAGGATTATAGAATCATAAAAGTGACCTGCAGGGTAACTGGGGATTTTTCAGAAAAGGGTAAGCAGGAGTTCTTATCTAGGTTTCATAGATTTTTTGTGGGGGAGGGAGAGACCAAGGATTATCTTTGGAGAGTCTGCAAAACTCCCAAGATTGTACATAAAGCTAATATATATGTATATTTTGTCTTGAAGAAAAAGCCCATAACTTTCTTCAGATTCTCAAAGTGGCTTGTGGTGCCTTAAATCTTTGCCACAATTAGAGTAAGATACCAAAGTAGGCAGTAGCAACTCTTCTTCATAGGCTGAAGCCATATGGCCTCTCTGCCAGACATTAGGGTCTGCAAATTTCTAGAGGCCAGGGCTTTCTTATTTGTTTTTGTCACTACCTACCTTCTAGCACAGTGGCTAGCACTAGGACACTATCACTGTAGGATAACATCAACAAATTAAAAGACATCTTTCAGAAGAAAAAAGTTATATACTGTGCATGTTTAATGAAATTGTCACTTTAATTTTGAAAATATTTAAATGTGAAAAAATGTTGCTTTCTGGATTGAGAAAATATGATAGCATAATTTTAACTGTTCCTTGTTGAATGGATGGATGAATACATGGTAATCAGCATGAATAATTATAATTGTGACTGCCATTTATTAAATATTTATTATGTGACAGGCACTTCACCAAGCCCCCTTCATGCATTATCTCATTATTTGATATTTCAGCACTGCATGGCAAGTCATTATCTCAGTTTGACAAATGAGGAAATTCAGGCTAGAAGAATAAAGACTTTTAAAAGATCTTAGTACTGGTAAAAGGCAGAACAGAATTTGAATTCAGGTTTGTTTGAATACAAATCTCACACTTAAAGTTTGGGAAGTAAAGCCATAGACAACAAATTTATAAACAGATCTCCATTCTTCCCCTTATCCGCAATCAAGAATATAATTCCTGATGTTAGTCTTGGTGATGCCTTGGTTTCTTTCATACACTCCCCATTACCTCTAGTGCATCAATTCCAGCATTGATTAGAACTTTTTGCCATAAAAATGGCTACAGGTCTGGTAAGTATTAATCAAATAGAAGTGTAGCTAAAGGTGTTTTCTAAGAAAAGAAGGTGGTGGTTGCCTTGTGAGAAGATCAGAGAAAACCTCTATAAGGAATATGAATTGGCATTTATCACAAATTGTTGTATGGGTGTGAGGGCATGCATATAAACACAACTGTTTCTTTCATAATATACCAGTAGGCTCATTGACAGTAGTAATAGATGGTTCTTCTAAATATCCTGAATCTAGTGAAAAAATGCCTAGCATACATGAGTGCTAATACTTTTTATTTTTTTGAATGACTGTAAACAGAGTGATGGAGTTATAATTTGAGGAGGATATTGCACCAAGAATTTTAAACACCATGGGCAAAAAATATTCTGGAAAACATAGCACAGATATTTTAAGATATAATTTGAGAGAGGACAAAATCAAAGGATAATCACCATTCCAGTATATGGCCATTGACCATTCACTGATATTTTCTCTAAGAGGGTTTGGTAGATTCACAGGTTCATAACCATTTGAGATCACTTCGATTTTAGTGAATTTCAACTACACTCTTGATAAATATAGCACTTCTTAGTGTCAGGACTCTGAAATCATAAGTCTTGCTTTGCCCTTATAGGAATCTCTTAATCTCAGTTATGATGACAGTGTACAGTAGGTAGAATTCCTTAGTGGATCTGTAGGTCTCCTAATGTAACTCAGATTCTGTTTTCTTGGGTTATGATATTCACTCCATTCGGACTGACACATTACTTGGATCTGATGTTCAGCATATTCTTGGGCCTTTAGTTACTTCTTCCTGGAGAGTTGGCAAGAAGTTTGGTGAGCATTAATTTTTAAATCCTGCAAAGGATAATTGAAACCCCTTTGGTGCTCTCTCAAGTTAGAGCGCTAATTTCTTAAGAGTAGTGTTAACCTGTCAAAATATTAAAAAAAAAATGATTTCTCTTGGTTCACTTCAAAGGTTACCCAAAACTACTGCTGATATTTTTAATATATAATAGTTTAGAAAACATCTTTGTGCTGTCCAAGGTAAAATAAAGAGATCCTTTTAAATATTTTGGTTTACTATGTATGTTGTGTTTTTGTTTTAAATATAAGAAGCAATTTTATAGAAAGGACTTAGCATTTGTCATCATTTCTTTTCTTTGGAATTGGCTCCAGGTAATTTATTATAAGGTAATGTCTCTTTTGGGTAGGCTCCCACTTTTTTTTTTGTATTTTTTAGTTTTGTTGTGATGTCTTTATTTTTATTTTTGCTCTTTTATAGTGAGGGGGAGTGGACTTTGGAAGCAAAAATACTCGGTTTGGAGGTAGAAACCTTGGGATCTTGGATAAGCCATGTGACACCTGAATCTACTTCCCTATCTATAAAATGGGAACAAAAATTTTTCTGATTTTATAGCATCCTTCTCAAGGCGAAATGAAAAAATGCATGTCACAATTGCTTTGTAAACAAACAAAGGGAAATATATTTTTTCATTTGTCAAATAGAAAAAAATAATACCTATTCATGAGTTTGTTATGAGGATTAAATAATTCATACATGTAAAATACTTAGAATTGTACCTGGCACATAATAAGCATTCAACAGATGTTAGACAATATTATTATTATTCTAACTATTAATTGCATTAAGCTTGTAGTCCAGAGGTTCAGTCTTGAATATTATGCAAGACAAAATAATCCATCTGAACAAGCCAGAACCAAATCTGGCTAAGAACTAGAAACAAAAACAAAAGGAAAAAAAAACAAAACACAGAGTCACAAAAATAAAAAAGAATCAACAAAGATAAATTTCTAATGTGCTATATGCTGTTTGTGTCCCCTCAAATTCATATGTTGAAATCCTAACTTGCAACTTGATGGGATGAGGAGGTGGGGCTTTTGGAGGTGATTAAGTTGGGAGGACAGAGCCTCAAGAATGGGATTAGTGATCTTATAAAAGAGGCCCAGAGAGATCTTTCACCTTTACCATCATGTGGGAACACTGTGAGAAGGTGCTGTGAACCAGAGAGCATGTACGTTGTGTACATGCAACAGACACTAAATTTGCTGTCACCTTAATCTCTGACTTTTCAGCCTGCAGAACTATGAGAGATAAACTTCAGTTATTTATAAGTCACCCAGTCTGTGGTGCTTTGTTTTAGTAGCCTTAGACTAAGAATGGTGCTTCTCAGAAATAGTTTCAGGAGGAAAAATTGTTTGTGGCCTTAAAATACCCACCAAGTGCCTTTTTTTTGGAAATTATGGTTTAACTGGCTCCAGTGGTTGAATCCACTTGGACATCTTGTTCCTCCTTCTCTTGTTTCCATGTTCCCCCACTGTGAGTCTGAGGTTGCAAGTCCTTAGGCAGTGAGAGCAGCACAATTAAGGAGAATTAATTGGCTCATGGATTCCAAGAAAATGTGGAAGCACAGGGACTTGAGCAGAGCCTCAGAAAATATTAGAATCAGGTGCTCATTGATGCCACTGACTCTTTCATTTGTTTCTCTCTGGGTATCAGCCTTATATGCTGTCAGGAAAGTTCCCAAACTGTATACCTTAAAACTTCTGCCAGTTAGCAGAGACTGCTTTGGGGTACCATGTTCAAAATCCTAGGAAAAAACTCTGATGGGCCCAGCTTGGGCTGGGTGCATATGGTGGGATAATTAACCACGGGTAGAGGCATGAGGACATGTAGAAATATGGCAGCTTCCAGGATATAAGTTGAGAAGAGGGAAGAGTGTGTGAAGGGGTAATGGCGTTACAATTCTCACATTTAATCTGAGGG
>NC_048226.1:86748951-86750269 GCF_002007445.2 Ailuropoda melanoleuca | reverse complement strand
AAAAAAAACAAAACACAGAGTCACAAAAATAAAAAAGAATCAACAAAGATAAATTTCTAATGTGCTATATGCTGTTTGTGTCCCCTCAAATTCATATGTTGAAATCCTAACTTGCAACTTGATGGGATGAGGAGGTGGGGCTTTTGGAGGTGATTAAGTTGGGAGGACAGAGCCTCAAGAATGGGATTAGTGATCTTATAAAAGAGGCCCAGAGAGATCTTTCACCTTTACCATCATGTGGGAACACTGTGAGAAGGTGCTGTGAACCAGAGAGCATGTACGTTGTGTACATGCAACAGACACTAAATTTGCTGTCACCTTAATCTCTGACTTTTCAGCCTGCAGAACTATGAGAGATAAACTTCAGTTATTTATAAGTCACCCAGTCTGTGGTGCTTTGTTTTAGTAGCCTTAGACTAAGAATGGTGCTTCTCAGAAATAGTTTCAGGAGGAAAAATTGTTTGTGGCCTTAAAATACCCACCAAGTGCCTTTTTTTTGGAAATTATGGTTTAACTGGCTCCAGTGGTTGAATCCACTTGGACATCTTGTTCCTCCTTCTCTTGTTTCCATGTTCCCTCACTGTGAGTCTGAGGTTGCAAGTCCTTAGGCAGTGAGAGCAGCACAATTAAGGAGAATTAATTGGCTCATGGATTCCAAGAAAATGTGGAAGCACAGGGACTTGAGCAGAGCCTCAGAAAATATTAGAATCAGGTGCTCATTGATGCCACTGACTCTTTCATTTGTTTCTCTCTGGGTATCAGCCTTATATGCTGTCAGGAAAGTTCCCAAACTGTATACCTTAAAACTTCTGCCAGTTAGCAGAGACTGCTTTGGGGTACCATGTTCAAAATCCTAGGAAAAAACTCTGATGGGCCCAGCTTGGGCTGGGTGCATATGGTGGGATAATTAACCACGGGTAGAGGCATGAGGACATGTAGAAATATGGCAGCTTCCAGGATATAAGTTGAGAAGAGGGAAGAGTGTGTGAAGGGGTAATGGCGTTACAATTCTCACATTTAATCTGAGGGTATTCAGAAAATAATTACTGAGCATCTACTGTGTGTTAGTGGGTGTTATATACTAACTGCTTAAGATAAAAGATGTCTGCTGAAGTCTCTTCCAATCATAAAATTCTGCAATTCTGTGAGATTTTACAGGAAAATGGCAAAGTAGCCAGTGTTGTTCTGGTATCCGTGAATTTTAAATAATTATCTTTAGGTTTACAATTCTGTCTCAGTGGTAGAAATAAAATAGTTTAAATTCTCTGGACAAAACAATACTTTAACTTTCTAATTTAGTACACCTTGCTTTTTTTTT
>NC_048226.1:86744957-86747862 GCF_002007445.2 Ailuropoda melanoleuca | reverse complement strand
AAAAAAAACAAAACACAGAGTCACAAAAATAAAAAAGAATCAACAAAGATAAATTTCTAATGTGCTATATGCTGTTTGTGTCCCCTCAAATTCATATGTTGAAATCCTAACTTGCAACTTGATGGGATGAGGAGGTGGGGCTTTTGGAGGTGATTAAGTTGGGAGGACAGAGCCTCAAGAATGGGATTAGTGATCTTATAAAAGAGGCCCAAAGAGATCTTTCACCTTTACCATCATGTGGGAACACTGTGAGAAGGTGCTGTGAACCAGAGAGCATGTACGTTGCGTACATGCAACAGACACTAAATTTGCTGTCACCTTAATCTCTGACTTTTCAGCCTGCAGAACTATGAGAGATAAACTTCAGTTATTTATAAGTCACCCAGTCTGTGGTGCTTTGTTTTAGTAGCCTTAGACTAAGAATGGTGCTTCTCAGAAATAGTTTCAGGAGGAAAAATTGTTTGTGGCCTTAAAATACCCACCAAGTGCCTTTTTTTTGGAAATTATGGTTTAACTGGCTCCAGTGGTTGAATCCACTTGGACATCTTGTTCCTCCTTCTCTTGTTTCCATGTTCCCTCACTGTGAGTCTGAGGTTGCAAGTCCTTAGGCAGTGAGAGCAGCACAATTAAGCAGAATTAATTGGCTCATGGATTCCAAGAAAATGTGGAAGCACAGGGACTTGAGCAGAGCCTCAGAAAATATTAGAATCAGGTGCTCATTGATGCCACTGACTCTTTCATTTGTTTCTCTCTGGGTATCAGCCTTATATGCTGTCAGGAAAGTTCCCAAACTGTATACCTTAAAACTTCTGCCAGTTAGCAGAGACTGCTTTGGGGTACCATGTTCAAAATCCTAGGAAAAAACTCTGATGGGCCCAGCTTGGGCTGGGTGCATATGGTGGGATAATTAACCACGGGTAGAGGCATGAGGACATGTAGAAATATGGCAGCTTCCAGGATATAAGTTGAGAAGAGGGAAGAGTGTGTGAAGGGGTAATGGCGTTACAATTCTCACATTTAATCTGAGGGTATTCAGAAAATAATTACTGAGCATCTATTGTGTGTTAGTGGGTGTTATATACTAACTGCTTAAGATAAAAGATGTCTGCTGAAGTCTCTTCCAATCATAAAATTCTGCAATTCTGTGAGATTTTACAGGAAAATGGCAAAGTAGCCAGTGTTGTTCTGGTATCAGTGAATTTTAAATAATTATCTTTAGGTTTACAATTCTGTCTCAGTGGTAGAAATAAAATAGTTTAAATTCTCTGGACAAAACAATACTTTAACTTTCTAATTTAGTACACCTTGCTTTTTTTTTCTTTTTTTTCCCTTAAATCCATTCACTGTTGGGAATGTTACTCAACACTAACACTATATGCAAGGCTTTCAGTCTTGAGTCCTGAGTAGTCCAGAACACACATACAAAAGTGGATTGGCTTTTACTTTGCTTTGTCTGGAAAGCTCTTCTTCCCAAATTTCCACAAGATTTGCTTCCTTATTTCCTTTACATTTTTGCTCAGATGTCACTGTGGTAGAGTAATGACCCTCAGAGATCCTCAGGTCCTATCTCTGGAACCTGGGAATTATGTTAGGTTACACAGCAAAGGGTAATTAAGGTTGCAGATGGAATTAAGGTTGTAATCAGCTGACTTTAGCAAGACTAGCCTGGATTATCCAGGTGTCGTCAGAGTAATCACAAGCCCTTAAAAAAGGGGGGAAGAAGAGAGGAAGGGGGGAGGCAGAAGAGGCCCAGTTGGAAGATGTGAGTACCCGGTGAGGTTCAGAGAGGGGCAATATTGCTGGTTTTGAAGATGGAAGAAGAAGACTGTGAGCTAAGAAATGTGGGTGGCCTTTAGAAGCTGGAGAAGGTAAAGAAATGGATTCGCTTCCAGAAAAGAAGGGAACCCTGACAACACCTTGATTTTGCCCAGTGAGACCTGATATTAGACTTCTGGCCTGTTAAATTGTAAGATAATACATTTATTACATTTTTCAGTGTTGTAGGTACATCATTTCAGTTACTAAGTGTGTAGTGGAATGGGTAGGCGGTGGGCCCCGTGGGGTCAGTGGTAGGGGTGCGTGGGGTGGGGTGGGGTAACTTTGGAGTCACTCTTTATTGGCAAAATGAAAATATAAGAGCAGGAATTAAAGGCAGAAGGGAGAAGCGGGGTCACTGAAAAAGTCAATTACCTAGGTCACCTACGGCTTTATAAAAAGGGGAAATTTACCTGTCGGGCAGCCTGATTTTTTATCGAATTGTATAACCGGCAGTGTGTTCTTTGGAGATGGATGTCTTTCAAGTGGCTGTTTCAGCAGTCCAAAGCTTTTTACGTTATGATCCAGAAAGGCAATTGTCAGGCGTTTTACACTACAGCTTGCTCTCAATCAAAGCATAGTCTAGAGAAGATTGCAGGGGTGTAAGCAAATACCTGTGAGGCAGATATATACAGCACTGAGTATGAAGCTGCCTGAGAACCTAGGTAGTGACTGCACAAAGGGTTCAGGAAGGCTTCAGCTAAGGTCAGAGATCAGTAATAAGAGAGCCAGATCAAGTCATTTAATAAAATAAATTTCACTCTGTATTTAGAGCTTCCTACTTGCCCTTACTTTTTGCCTTCTCTAAAAATTACAAACTTGAAGAGGTCATGGACCATAATCTGTGTTGAAACAGGCTAAGAAAATCCTGCAATGAATCCAGGGTTAGCTTAATATGTTAATCTCTCTCTTTTTTTTAAAAGATTTTATTTATTTATGTGACAGAGATAGAGACAGCCAGCGAGACAGGGAACACAAGCAGGGGGAGTGGGAGAGGAAGAAGCAGGCTCATAGCGGAGGAGCCTGATATGGGGCTCGATCCCACAACGTCGGGATCACGCCCTGAGCCGAAGGCAGACGCTTAACCGCC